>NW_027206371.1:165000-367500 GCF_024711535.1 Dipodomys merriami
TTATTAGTGTTATTGTTACTGTTGTTATTGTTACCGTCATTGCTGTTATTGTTACTATTATTATTACTGTGGTTGTTGCTATTGTTATTACTATTGTTATTCCTGTTATTATTACTGTTGTTGTTGTTATTCAGTTTATATTATTTTTTGGGTCTAGTCGTGGGGCCTGAACTCTGGGTCTGGGTGCTGTCCCTCAGCTCTTCAGCTCAAGGCTAGCACTCTACCACAGCACCACTTCTGGCTTTTTTCTTTTTACTTATGTGGTGCTGAGCAATCGAACCCAGGGCCTCAGGCATGCAAGGCAAGCGCTCTACCACTAGCCACCTTCCCAGTCCCCAGAGGGTTTTAATAAAGCAAGCCTTAAGGAAGAAAGATAACATGAAGTGACAACTACAGAAATTCTACAGAGATGACACCTTTCACATTTCTGTCTTCCTTCTCTTCTCATACTTCAGAAAGCATTGACTAACATTATAAATATACTGCAATTATAAGTTAAGGATCAGTGTTTTTTTTTCAACCTGAAGCCTTTTTTCCATGATTCTTGACATAAACCTTTTGGGAGATTTTTTGGATTGTGATGGGATTCCACCCAAAACAAAGCCATGTATATCAAGAAAGTCAATATTTTCAACTCAGAGTACTAAACAAAAGAGGGAGAAAATTAAATTAAGGTTAGCAATATGTCAAGCACAAATATACACAATATCAAGATATCTTGAAATTGTATAGTTTTACTGGATAAAGTGGCTCAAACCTGCAATATTATCTACTTAGAAAACAGAGATTAGATTATTGCAGTTCCAGGCAAGCCCAGACAAAAAAAAGAAGTTTCAGAAACTCTAACCATTTGCTGGGTGCAATGTGTTTTGCTTGTGTTAGGAGGACCGCAGTCCAAGCAGGCCCAGGCATAGTGATACTACCTCAAAATAAGCAACCAAATTACAATCTGCTGGTATGGCAATAAAAGAGATGCTGTTTCACAAGTATAGGATTTTGGGTTCAATCATCCAGTATTCCTAGGCATTTAAGTGTGTGTCAGGGTAAGAATTTGTCATGTCTGAGGTCAAGACTTCATACTCATTTTACAAGCTCTAATAAAACCTTTGCCTCTTTTGTTATTTTTTTTAAATATAGCATAACTTCCATGCCCAAACCAAATAATTTCCTATTAGAGATTTTCTCCTATCCATTAAGTAATATATTATGTGTTGGATACTGTCCTACTGAAATCACACTAAAGATCAAAAACCCATTGCCTTAGAAAGTGACTGCATTGGGAAAGAGAATCTCAAAGGTAGCATTTAAGTTGAACTCTCTTCCAAGAGAAGCAGAAGGCCTTGAATATTCCAAGGAAAGAGGACTCAGAAGGAGCCAACTCTGATCTTGGAGTTTTAGTTCCACCAACTCAGAGGGAATGTATTTACAGTGTTAATGCTACCCAATCTGTGGTAGTTTATTATTACAATTACTAGCAAACATGTGGAATCTATAAGACATGAAAAGTCATTGACTCTTGGGGTCCATGACTCAAATTTATAATCCTAATGATTAAGAAGGATGAGACTTGGGGGATAATGGTTTTCAGAATGGTAGGAAAATTCATGAGGTTCTATCTCCAATTAACTTCAAAAATTTCTGGGCTGGAGACATGGTTCAAATGGTAGACTGACTACTGTTAGCAAACTGAGCATGAGTTATATTCAAGCCCCAAATTGGGATAAAGAACTTGTCCTTAGAATAATACTATGAGAAACAGAATTATGAATAGGAAAGCAGAAACAAAAGAAATAAACTTATTCATACAGACAAGGGTTCCCAAAATGAAATATGGCTTAAACTGTAATATTTAGGGTTTTCCTCCTATACAGTAGAAATAAATGGTATTTTGATTTGACAAAACTAAAGTGTAAAACTGTATGCAATAAATAATCACATTACTTTTATGTTTCCATAATTTAAATTTCCTACAAAGTTATAGAATAGTGTAGTTTTGAAAATAAACCAATGTTGCACTTTCAAATATGATTATATATCCTTGCAAGTGTTGTCTAAAACTGATCTACACTGAAATGATTGCCATTGGTATCTTTCTCAAGATTCCAAATGTTTATACTTTCAGCTGACCTTCCACAAAACTCATACACCAAAAATAACTTTTTAGTTTGTTCATGCAATCATAGGAATATAAACATATGTGTCAAAATGTTAATTACCTTAATCTGCTGTCATTAATGTAATATAACTAATACAATTAAGTATATACCTTAAGGAAAATAAGATTCTTCCTTTTAAATACATGCTTGCAGGCACACACACACACACACACACACACACACACATATTTACCACTCTGACTCAGGTTAGATTCCTGACATTGGGTATCAGACACTTATCTAATAATCAACCTTTCCTGCACAGATATAAAATATATTCATGTCCCGACCCGCAGGACGTCAACGAGGGCAGTGAACCTAAGCGAGAAGGAATGAAGGGACAAGAGACACGAAGAAGGACAGCAAGACAAGGATTCTGATCAAGCTGCCAAATTTTATTTTTTCACACTGGGGTATTTATATGCTTAGAATAAGGAAGCTTTTTCATTGGGCGTAGGAGCTGCAGGATGCTTGCTTAGGGCAGTGAAAAGGTGGTTGTTAGCAGCTGTAAGGTCCGCTCCTGGATGGCGAGCAGACTCCACCCTCCTCGCAGCAAAGTCTCCACCCAGTACCTGCGTTACCTAGGCAACTGGGACACCTGGAAGAGGTCACATCTGCATCTGCTGATGTCACATCTGAATTTGATGTGGCCACACCTTTCCCCACCCATACCCTACATAAGGGCTAGCCCAGGCCCAGACCCTCCCTTTTTAGCTCTTGCTGCTCTTCTCTTGCTCTCTTGCTGCCCCCTTTTTTTTCTCTCTGTTCGTTTCTAGCTCTTGCTGCTCTTTTCTTGCTCTCTTGCTCTCTCTCTTTCCCAGCCACGTGGAGTGCCAACCTTGCCTGGTCCCAGCAGGTCTACCCCTTACCTGAATACCACGTGAGTGCTACTGTTCTTACCCCTCTCTCTGCTCTTTTCTGGCTCTTCTCTCTCTCTTTCCTCTCTTCCCAGCTCTCTCTCATTCCCAGGCCTTTCCCAGCCACGTGGAGTGCCAACCTTGCCTGGTCCCAGCAGGTCTACTGAATAAACCTACCCCTTACCTAAATACCACGTGCGTGCTGGTGCAGTTCTTACTCGGCCACCTCTTTTTAAAAACCTAACATAAATGGTGCCATGACTCGGATAAAGGCTTAAAGTCAGGATAGCTGGGATTTCTCTGTTTTTTTTTCCCTCGTTTTTCTTTTTTTTTTTTGTTCTTCCCTTTTTGCTCTGAGGAATACCCGCAGTTCTGACGGCCTTTTGCGAACCCATCTGTCTGCGGTGGAATCAACGCATCGATACCATTGCTGCCTTCACATCCACGTCCACACTTCTCTACTCTGGTGAGTGAAACTACTCTACGGCTCTCTGTTACTCAGTCTCTGTCCAGACGTGGCGCTACGCCAGAGAGCTCCTACGGCCTTTAGCTGAAAGGCGGTCACCTCTGAAGCCGAGGACGCTTGGCTTTGGGGGCTTGGCCATTTCTCTCTAGAGGGCTCTGGGGGAATTCGGGACGCCGCTTCTGCCTGGTCAGCTCTCCTTCACTCACCAGACTGACTCTACTCATTTAATGGGGTGCTGTGAATCACGCCTGAGCCGTGAAACCCCTTTGAAATGTCTCCCACGCTCCCTGGAAAGCCAGAGAGCCTCATTTTTATGCCATTCTCAGAAGCACAGTTTTTGCTACTGCAATGGTAAATGGTCAGAAGTTTAATTTCAGGCTTTTTGCTCTCTCTGCCATTCATGGGCAACTTTCTACCCTTTTTTTTCTACAACTTTTTGGCTTGTGCCTTGAAGAGTGTGACGCAGGCTGGGTCCCAGGGACCCCCCTCTAGGTTCCCTCTCAAAGGCTAGCCAATGTAGGCTTAATCTATTCAGGCTTTCTTTGCATTCTTTCAGAAATTCGCCATCTTGAATCCGCCATCTTGGCCACGTGGTGGGTTAAGGGTTTGGCCCCATCTGACCCTTAACCTTCCACTAAGTTTACTACTCCATCTATTCTAAGGTGCCTTGCTAACAAGTTGCTCTTTTCACAGGCCCTAGTAACTGAGGCCCAACCATCTGATGTGCTTTGTTAGCAAAGATGTCTAAATGTTGTCAAAATTTTAGGTTTTGAGTTTTGCCTTTTTTGTTTTGTGTTGTGTATTCTACTACTGACTACATGGTTCTAAAATACTGGGCATATCTATGCTAAAATTTTCATCACATCTAATGAGTTTTGTCATTTCAGAATATTTGTTGGCAATTCTTGATAAGAACCAGGTAAGCTCTACTTATTCTACTTGATCTCCTTGTTGCTTTAATTGAAAATAATAAAGGGCTTTTGTGGCAAAGATTTCAGTTCAAAGCCAGCTCGGGCTAAAAAAAATCCCTAAGACTCCGTCTCCCAGCTAAACTCTGCAAGTGGTACTATAACTCAGTGTGGTAGAGTGCTAGCCTTGAGCAGAAGTGCTCAGGGACAGTGCCCAGGCCTTGAGTTCAAACCTCCTTAAATACTAGTGGTACTATAACTCAAAGTGGTTCAGTGCTAGCCTTGAGCGGAAGCGCTCAGGAACAGTGCCCAGGCCTTGAGTTCAAATCTTGAATACCAACTGGGACAAGCCATCCCAGCAACGAGCACCTAGACTCAGCCAGTCTAGGGAACAAGGGAACGTGGAAAGGAGTAAGAGGAGATGATGTCACATCAGCTACTTTGTGCCTGCCCTTTCAAAATTAACCTGAGCCGGGAGGTCAGTAGAAGTAAGAAGCCTACCCAGCCAATGTCTATACCTGTCTACCTATTAACTGAACAGGAATTTATATTCTTGCCTTTGTCACCTGACTTCTCTACCTAGTCGCCAGATGTCAGAAGTAACTAGGGACATTTCTACCAACATTTTCAGCCCCAAGTCCTTCCTCTTGCCATTTATTTGCTCTCTAGTATTTTTTTTCCAGCCCCTCAATGCTCATGAGACTTCTCCAGATTTCATCTAAGGACTCACGCCACCAAGGGACAGCTGCTGTTCACTGCCTTCTCTGGGAGGAGACCAACTTCCAGCCTTTTACCCCTATTGTCGACGCCCCTTGTCAGCAGGAAGTAGCCAGAGAGAATCCTCGCCCTATTTCATGATTATTAAAAGGCTGGAATGTAAGGTCCGCTCCTGGATGGCGAGCAGACTCCACCCTCCTCGCAGCAAAGTCTCCACCCAGTACCTGCGTTACCTAGGCAACTGGGACACCTGGAAGAGGTCACATCTGCATCTGCTGATGTCACATCTGAATTTGATGTGGCCACACCTTTCCCCACCCATACCCTACATAAGGGCTAGCCCAGGCCCAGACCCTCCCTTTTTAGCTCTTGCTGCTCTTCTCTTGCTCTCTTGCTGCCCCCTCTTTTTTCTCTCTGTTCGTTTCTAGCTCTTGCTGCTCTTTTCTTGCTCTCTTGCTCTCTCTCTTTCCCAGCCACGTGGAGTGCCAACCTTGCCTGGTCCCAGCAGGTCTACCCCTTACCTGAATACCACGTGAGTGCTACTGTTCTTACCCCTCTCTCTGCTCTTTTCTGGCTCTTCTCTCTCTCTTTCCTCTCTTCCCAGCTCTCTCTCATTCCCAGGCCTTTCCCAGCCACGTGGAGTGCCAACCTTGCCTGGTCCCAGCAGGTCTACTGAATAAACCTACCCCTTACCTAAATACCACGTGCGTGCTGGTGCAGTTCTTACTCGGCCACCTCTTTTTAAAAACCTAACAGCAGCTACCGGGTGTTTGTATGGGGGGTGAAAAGGTGGTCGTTAGCAGCTACTAGGGGGTGAAAAGGTGGTTGTTAGCAGCTACCGGTATTTGTATGGGGCAGGATGAAAAGACCGGATTCTGTGAACAGCCTCCTGATGTTCCAGTGAGATAGTCAAGCCTATCATGCAGATAGACTCCCTGCAGGGCTCTTGACACATTCATACTTCCACAATACAAAAATACCAGATCATTCAAAATAATGAAAATAATTAAAGAATCACCCAGCTCCTGTACCATCTACGCCCTGATTTCATTCATTTATGTCAATACATTTTTCATATCATAATTAAAATATTTTTGAGTCTCTCATTAGCAGACAAAAATGTTATCATACAATAGAAAATGTAAGTAAAATTACTTTTCCCTGGGTAATATTTTATATATATTATCAAAGACTTCGGTTTCCTTGTAGAGTCTGCTTCTGGCATTTTGCCCTAATGTCTAATATTAAATTACAAAGGACATGCCATATTCCTCAGTTCATTTTTCCTAAAGGTTATGCTATGGAGTTGAATCTGATTTGCTTGCTTATTCTAAATTAAATTTTCTCAACAACTTGAATTATTGTTTATGTTACTCCTAAACCATTTGAAATATCAAAAAGAACTGGAAATTCACTTTGACAATGATTTGTGAATGGCAACAATGCTTGTGGATGGAATGAAGGACTTGAATGATCTAGAGTTCCTTAAAAATGGCACTGTTCTTTAAAGGGCTGATCATTTAGTAAGCTTTAAAGTGTGGTCTTCTTATTTCATCTAAGAAGATAAAAGTATGCTTTTCATCACATTTTTGCCTTCAAAGCACTAAAATTATTTCCTTTGTACAGTTCAGGCCCAGCTACTACTGCAGTGAAACCCACAAACAACAGCACAGCTGTGTTAGCTGCTCTAGAATTTGAAATTTTCTTCCAGTAGCCCTAGTGATTTGAGCCCAGATTCATGGGATAGTCACATAATCTACAGTTACAAATCACCACAATATACAAAGACTACATGCAAAATGAGGTTCAATTTTTTTCTTTGTTGTTTTCTTTTTGTCTTATTGATTGTCTTTTAAGGAGCTAGGAGCTGTGTATTTCTCATTATTGTTGATGTGACTTAAATAAATTACCAGATTTTTCAAATAAAATAAAGAGATAAAAAATACATATTTAGTCACAAAATAAAGCTAAACATTTGAGTGATTTTTTTAATTCTAGTCCTGTTCTCAGTTATCTTCATATAATGTCGAGGTGAGTCAAGCATATGTATAAATTGACATGTATAAGCACACAGAACTCTGGAATCTTTAGATTTTGATTTCTATATCAACTTCACCTAGAAAAGAAAATTATCACTCGGTTCATGTCTTAAGTAATCTACTTAATACGAGTTTTAATCATTTTTTTTCTTTTAAAATAAATTTTTGCCAATCCTGGGTTTTATTTATTTTTCTTTCTTTATTTATTATTTTTTAAATTGTGAAAATACCATACAGAGGGGTTACAATTACATGGGCAATGTAATGACTACATTTCATATCAAGCATTGTTGCCTCCTCCTTTGTTTCCCCTTCCCATTCCTTCCAATCTCCTCGTTGGTATAATTTGTGGAGGGGAAGGGAAAAATAAATTGTTTAAATAGGGATACAGGTGGACCCATTGCAACAATGAGATGTACAAGATGTTATGTCGAAAAACCAACTTTACAAGTTTTATTAATTTTATCAATAGATCTCATAATCTATGGAATTGATGCATTGCATAAGTATTTGATTTATTATTTCCACTGAATTAATATTACATTTATTTTATTTTTTTGCACATGAAATAATTACATCCTTGAGGATAAAACATCCCTGTTTTTCATTTTGGTTGCCAAAGTGGAAGTATTAGACATTTTGAAATTTTAAATTTAAATTTGAACCTTCAAATTTCACTAGGACGCCGGGCACTGGTGGCTCACGCTTGTAATCCTAGCTACTCAGGAGGCTGAGATCTGAGGATCGCAGTTCAAAGCCAGCCCGGGCAGGAAAGACCGTGAGACTCCTATCTCCAATAAACCACTAGAAAACCGGAAGTGGTGCTGTAGCTCACATGGTAGAGCACTTGCCTTGAGCTGAAGAGCTGAGGGACAGCGCCCAGGCCCAGAGTTCAAGCCCTACGACCGACAAAAAAAAAACAAAAACAAAAAAACAAATTTCACTAGGACTTGAATTGTGTTACTTACAACTTTAATGTTAAAATAAAGAGCATTATTAAATAGAAAGCAACATTATAAGTTATCACACCTTAATCCCTGAATTGACTTAATGATAAAAAAACAATTATATTTATATAACATGCTGTATATACTCAAACTATGAGATACAGAAACAGAAGACTTCTTTTTTTGTTTTGGTTTGTTGTTCTGTATAGTTTGTGATGATTCTGTCTTCTTTACCTTATGCCTAGTGTATTCATTGTACGTCTTCAGGAAAGTGGGGGGTGGGCACAGAGCTTTAGGGAAAAGGGTGAAAAATTGCAGCAGTAGAGTTCATTGAACATTGATAAAAGTGAACTATTTAACACATGGATGGGGACAGGACAAATGAGGGAACTGAAGACATTTCATAAAAGGAAATGTACTCATTACTTGACTCATGTAATTGCAATTCCTCTATAAATCACCTTAATAATAACAACAGAGAATTTTTTAAGGTCAAACAGAATGTTGCTTGTTAGAATTCTAGATTTTTTTTGTTCACTGATTTGAGCTGGTTGAGTCTATCTCTGAAAATAACTACATTGACATTCATTGGGTGAATTGTGAGCTACTAGTATATAAAAGTCAATTATGATTGCTTGTATGTTTTTTGAGACTCTGATTTATTTACTTCTTTAATTTGTCTACAGGTTTTTGGTTGGGCTTGTTCCTGTTTTTCAAAAGACCTATTGGTGCATAATTAGTGCGGATTCAAGATTGTTCTAATTTATTGCTGTACATACTCAAAGCTATAAATTTTCTTCTGAGTATTGCCTGTGCCCTCGTGTCCCAGGGAGGTAGTATTTTGTGTGTTCACTTCCACTGAATTCCATAAACCTTGGAACTGACCTCCATATCTCTTCAGTGACTCACTGATGATTTAGCAATGTGTTATTCAGTCTCTGTGAGTTTCAGAATTTTCTGTAATGCCTTTTGATGTCAAGACCTAATTTGGTCCCATCATGGTTTGACAGGATACAAGGAGTAATTTCATTTTTACTTTTGAATTTTCACAGATTTTTCTTGTGATCTAAGATATGACCTATTTTGGAGAACATTCCATGGGCTGCTGAGAGGGATATATATTGCGATGCTGCTAGATGAAATATTCTGTAGATATCTATTAGGTATAGCTTGTCATTGCAGTTATTTAGGTCTGAAGTTTTTTTGGCTAAGGTTTTACCTGGATGGCCTGTCCAGTGGTAAGAATGATGTGTTCAAGCAACCAACAATGTGTTTGGATGCATGCATATTTTTAGGTTAAGTAATATTTTTCTGATGAATTTGGGAGCTCTAGGATTCAGGGCATTGATATTTAGAATTGTAATATCCCCATGATGGAGAGTTGTCTTTATCAATATTTAATGTCCTCCTTTGTCTCTTTTTACTTTCATTCCACTTTTAATTTAAAGCCTATTTTGTCTAATATTTGTATAGCTACTCTGGCCTGTTTATGAAGTCCATTTTTAATTTGTAAAAATGATGTACAGAAGGGTTACAATTACATAGTCAGATATTGAGCACCTTTCTTTTGAATAGTGTCACTTCTTCCCTCATGTTCTCCCAGTTTTTCCCTTTCAACCTCCCTCCCCCATAAGTTGTATAGTTCATTTTCAATGTAGTGTCTAGGGCTGGGAAGGTGGCTCAGTGGTAGGGTGATTGCCTTGCATGCATGAGGCCCTGGGTTCGATTCTCAGCACCACATAAAGCAGAAAAAGCTAGAAGTGGTGCTATGGCTCAAGTGGTAGAGCGCTAGCCTTGAGCTGAAGAGCTGAGGGACAGCGCCCAGGCCCAGAGTTCAGGCACCATGACTGGCAAAAAAAAAAAAAAAAAAACAAAAAAAAAACAATGTAGTGTCTATTGAGTAGCACTGCTACATTTGTTGACCCTTTGTCCCACCATTTCTGTGTTTCCCCTTGCCCTTTCCAAACTTACATATAAAACCAAAGGTACAGAAATAAAAACAGCAACAGAAGACAGAAGGAAAAAGCAAAATAATAAAACTCTCATTATCATTTCTTGGAGATCATTTTGATGAACATTATTTTATATGATAATATTGATATAGCTATTGAGCCTTTGTGATCCTCTCCAAAGGGCATCCTCCATTTGATCTCACTGTATAAATTTTTAGAATCCCATATAATTTATCATGTCCAAGTCTAATGTTTTCACTTTTATCATCCAAGTGTGTTTACTTGTAGAATTATAGGCACATTCTAATACAACAAATGAGGGAAATCAAGCAACCTACATATATATGTATGTATGTATGTATATATATATATATATATATATATATATATACACATATATATATATACAAGACATATATACTTTTATTGATCACTATTTACAAGTATGTATGTATGTATACATACATATATACACATAAATATTCAAATTCCATTCATCCATCAGAGACAATAATATTGTACCATTCTTAAGGAAAAAGAAACACGCAGAAATAATAATGTTAAGTGAAATTAACTGCACCCAGAAAAACTTAGGTTTCCTCACTTGTGGTAGATAGCAGCTGCTTCTAAATGTAAATTTATAAACATTTATTAAACATACTGGATGGTATGCAAACAGATACAAATGAATTATCTGAAGTGTCAGAGTCTATGTAGTGTGAAAATATTATCATTCTCTTAAAAGATTAAGTCAAAGCCCAACAAAATAAATGCCAGTAAATGTGTAGTGCAAGAGAGGACAGTGGGGGGCAATGTGAGAGGGGTAGGAAATTGAAGGGGAAAAGGATAGGCAAGAAACCATTGCATACTTCCCAGAATTGAAATATACAAAGCAAGGGGTAGTGTGAAATTGGGGTGAAGATGTTGAAGTGGTAACACAATTCCAGGTGCATTGTACACATAAACTGCTTTGTTAAATGGCAAGTAATTCCATACATGACATAATATTGAGATACGTAAAGACTGGGCTTGATTGGGAGGGATGGATGAGAATGTTGAAATGGGTGAAATTGATCAAGATGCTCTGTATCCATAAACTGTTTCAGTGAATAGCAACTCCTTTGTACAAGTAGTTAAAGATATTAAAATATTCAAAAAATTAATTATGATTGTTGAATAGAGAGTTTAACCTCAAGTCAATTCCCATTTAAAAATATTTTTAACCTGGAGGTTTGGAGAATCAAATTCCAATAATAAAACATTATGAATCTTTTTTTCTGAAAATTTGAAATTTAAATAAAAATTCCTTTGCTTTTTGTCAGCTATTGGGCTGCTATAAGAGAATACTTCAACGTAAGTGGCTTAAAAACATCAGGAGTATATTACCCATACTCTAGAAGCTTGAACATTGGTTATAAAAATGGTTATTCAAAGCAATTCCTTGTCTTATGGGGGGTCTACTTTCTGGTTCATTATAATTTATTTGCTGGACGTTCACATGGCAGAGTAGTTATATTGGGCTTCTTTTATCAGGATCATTATTTCAGGGTCATCTCTGAAAAGTTGATTCTAATGTCACCAGACAGGGAATACAATTTCAAAATGTGTATCTGGAAGTAGTTACATCGTCCAATATATTTTGCAACTTTTGCTTTAACTCTTAGTGTAGTGTATCATTTGGATATTATTTCATAAGAAATAATAACTTAAGGACAAACCTATATCGTGTAAATTATGTGAATGATTCTTCTTAACAATGGGAATAATTATAGTAATGGCAAAGTGAAGTACGATTGTTTAGTGGCTCTTGAATCACATCATAGGTAATCATGTAAACATGGTGCAATATTTCTAAGGCCCTTCTGATGTATTTGAACAATCTCCAATGAGTTAATTGCTTTCAGAAATACAGATCTCCTTTGATTTTAATTACTGTCTGCTATTAGGACTCTCACAGACACCAAAATTAGAGGATGCTAATTTCTCTGAAAAAATACATAATGTAATTGTTATAATTAATATAACATGAAGAATGTAATATTATTAGCATTATAAATACCAGAGTTCACATTATATAATACATTGACATCCTTTGGTTACATCAATTTTTAGAATATTTATAACTAAATGTAAATTGTTTGCAAATAGTTATTTAATGATGTATAAAAAATGAGAAAAAGATTTGTGTACATATTTACTACAGATGCAAACAGATTCAGGTGGTTATTTATGATCCCTCATTTGTTGGTTTCATTCATGCATAGAGAACATGCAGAGAAGTGGCAATTGAAACCTTGCGTTTACTAAAGAGTTAACTTACATGAAATTTATGTTCTGCTAAATATCAGATTTTATAAATTAAATTGTTTTTGTCCCTTCCTTCCTTCTTTTCTTCTTTCCCTCCTTCCCTCCATCCCTACCTCTCTCTTTCTCTCTTCTTTCTTTCTCTTTCTTGTTTCTTTGTTTCTTTCTTTCTTTTTTCTTCCATTCTTCATTTCTTTTTTTTACTCAGAATACTTCTTAACACTATAGAAAAAATACCAAATGTTGTACTCCAATGTGTTATGAGGAATTATAACTATTAAATAGATTAATATTAATTTTAATAACCTAAGCTATATCTTAAAACAAAAAACTAAAAACCACTAAAAAGCACTTCACAAAAATGCAGGATATGTAACAAATATTACTTTTCATGTCATTGTTTATTTCTTCAAACTAAAATAAGAAGTTAGACATAATATTGTACATGTCTGTGTGTGTGTGAGAGAGAGAGAGAGAGTGTGTGTGTGTGTGTGTGTGCGTGTTTTGTTCTTGTGATTTGAACTCAAGGCCTATCCTTTACTTTTATTCACTCAAGGATAGTGCCCTAACATTTGATCCACAACTTCACTTCTGGCTTTCTCTGTGTGTGTGTGTGTGTGTGTGTGTGTGTGTGTGTGTGTGTGTGTGTGTGTGTGTGTGTGTGTGTGATTAATTGAGATGTGTCTCACAAACTTTCTTGCCAAGGCTGGCTTTGAAGTCCAGCTTCCAGAATAGCAAGGATTAGAAGCTTGAGACACTCATATTCAGCACAGATATAATATATCTAAGAATAAAATAAATTTCTTATTATTTGAATTCCAGAGGTCAATTTAACAAATTAACATTTAGATATTTATTTAGTTATTAAATCTGAACCTGTACTGTGGAAAAATACTTTTCATTTTTATGAAAAAATATGCACTAAAGGTTTCAATGACAGAATCTTTGGACAAATTGAATACTCTATTATTCAAAAGCAACAAAAGGATCATTAATCAAATTTCTCATGTAAGCTAAAATCAATAGGATCTATCAGGCTGACTGAAGCAATTTGTCATTAACTTTAAATTTTATCTATTGCAGCTACATGATTTTCTATTCTTTTTACCCTAAACTTTTTGACATAAAAATTTAGATTTATACATTTTTTTGAATATGCAGAAATCTTAGTTACTGGTCATGTATTTCTGAGATTTGAGTACCAAGTCATTTCAGAGAAACACTGAATTTCATATATTTTATGTCAACACTGATTTTTAGAAATTGAATCAATCTCAATATGAGCTAACTAAAGCAAAATATTCTATGACTTATCCAATTATTCCTATATATTTGAATATAACATTATTGAATGGCAGGAAATTCATATTATACCTACTCTCTATAGAAGTTATAGTATTCATTTTTCCTTCAACTAGAAAGAATGAACCTCACTATAAATGACAAAAAAACTTGAATATAAATGCCATAAAATTATGAAAAATTCAAGTCATTATGAGTTAGATGAAATAGTCATTTTTGAAGATCAAAAATGAAATCTCTTGAAGCTTCCTTATCTGTTAAATAAAATGTATTTGCAGTCTAAATATTTCATTCATCTCTCCAGCAATTGTATAACCAAACCAACTCCATGCCAAATAGCTCCTCTGATTAATTGAAGTAAATACTTAGGAACAGAAGTTATCACAATTGTACAGAAATATCTACCCACCATTCTAGAAATTAAATCTGAAATCATAAAGGATTGGGATTAATAATTAGTTTTCACTATGTTGCCATAAAGAGGTGGTGAACCTTTTCAAGTGGGCACAGCTGTAGAGATTTGGTCACTGAGAACTTGTGATCAGAGGACGTTAAGATCAAAGTCCTTTCCTATTCTTCCTTCTTTTTCTTCTCTGTCTCCTTCTCATTTTCCTTCTCCCTCTCTCTTTACCCCTCTTTCTCCCTCTCCCACTCCTATTCCTCCTCTTCTTTTCTTCCTGGCTTCCACGAATATACATACTCCATCACATGTTCCTGACATGGGTACTGTGTCAACCCAAAGCAATGAGGATAAGAAACATAAACTGAAATGTATAAAATCAGAAGCCAAGATTAATCTTTCCTCCTTTTAAGTTGATTTCATAAACTATTTTGTCATATTAATAGGAGACTGACACAGCATGTTCTCATTTATTATAAGGGATAAGATTTACTGGAAAAAATCTGACCAACATTGCCCTAATGAAATGATTGATTAAATTAATATTATAGTAGGGCAAATCTACTTTAAAATATCAGTTATCCTTCAAAAAGAGGCAAAAAATTTACCACTATGGTTTGCTATGACAAGACATCAGAATTCACCCTTTTCCTCAAGGAAATAAATCTGTAATTGGCACTATTGTCAATTTCACAAATGATTTAATAAGACTGAAGAACAAATTTCAACTCAAACTGCGTGATATAAAATTTACTTTGTCCCTGTAAACAACCTTTGTATTCTATCTATGTTTGGTCCCTAAAATGACTTGCATTTTATTCTAATCATATTTTTAATTAACTTTAAGTATGTGATTGGGGGTTGCTGTTTGACCAGGCAGTTTATAAATAGTGTTTAGTGAGTTATTTTGTTTTCCTTTTTTTCTCTCCTGAGGTTTGAACTCTTTGCCTGGGAGCTGACCCTGAGCTCCTTTGGATGAACACTAGAAATCTATCACTGGAGGAACAGCAGCACTTTCAGATTTTTCTCAGATTTCACTGGAGATAAGAATTTCATGGACTTTCCTGCCTGGGCTGGCTTCAAACCTCAATCCTCAGCCTCCTGAGTATCTAGGATTACAGGCATGAGCTGCTAGTGCTTGTCTTAATACAATGCTTCCTTTTTTTTTTTTTTTTTTTTTTTTGCCAGTTCTGGGTCTTGAACTTAGGGCCTTGACAATGGGCACTGTCCTTGAGCTTCTTTTCCTCATGCTAGCACTCTGCAACTTGTGTCACAGTACCAATTCCAGCTTGTTTTGTTTATGTAGTACTGAGGAATCAAACCCAGGGCTTCTCACTACCACTAAGTAAGTCTACCACTAAGCCACATTCCTAGCCCAGTACAATGCATCTTGATGATCATTGTCTCTCATCCTTCTCAATCCTATCTCATCTCTCAATTTACATAATTTTGTAGAAGATTCACTGACTCACAATGTCATATATAGTCACTTAGAGGATATGTCACAATTCGTATTTTATTGATAGTCTCATTCATCAACATACTAAATGTATGCATTACAGAATTCTGTGATTTTAAATGCTAAATTAACACTCAGATTCACCCACTACTATTCTAAAATTTTTCCTAAGGTTAATGCAAATGCAATCTGTAATTCTTCGATAAAGTACAATGATTCATAGAAAGTTAAGAGTTGGACTATGAACATCACCTTCAGTTCTAGAACATTTTATCATTACTACCCCCTCAAAATACTCCAATATTTATTAGTAGTCACTTCCTGTCATCATTTCAACCTACCCTCCACTTGACCAACCATTACTTCATAGTCTACCACTACAGATGTGCCAATTTTAAAAAGCTCATTTAATTAGAAAATGCAGTCTATTTTATCCATTTCTCCCATGTAATATTAGTGTTTCCCAAGTAAGTTCATGTAAATTTTTCTGACAGATAGACCATATTGTTTTGTATACATGTATAGAATTATATAATGTCCTCAATGGGCATTTCAATATTTTATTATATATTATTGTAAAAGGTTTTGCTATCTATATTCTTGTACATGTGTCTCATTGGTCATGTGTTGAAATCTATTTTGTATATAAAACTATGACTTAAAATGCTGGATAATAGAGCAACTAGATGTGTAGTATCTTAAAGATTGCCAGTATGTTTAATAAACTGACTATATCACTTTAAGTGCTAAGCAACAAAGTATAAGGATTCCAATTTCTACATAGTGGTTGTGCAGTGCTATCTTATTGTTGTTTCTATTTCCACTAATCTCTATATGTATGCAATGTCTAGGTATGCTATGATCTTTTAATATGTTCTTTGGTTGTTGGTATATTATTACAGAGATATGTATTTGGATTTTTGGATAACATATTCAGGATGGTTAAAGTTTTTCATTGGCATTAATATGCTCTTAATATATTTCTGATTCAAATCTCTTTAAATAAGTGTATATCTATACATACTATGTGTACCTATGCATATTTCATATTTATATGTGTATATATACAAATAACTATATATGTATATTATTATTTTCATTTGTCCATAAGCGATCATTTTACTTTATTTGCCAAACATGTCCTTTATTGATTTTACTTTAGCATTAAGCAGTCTTAAAGATAGGCTCAAGTCTAACATTTTAGTATTATCTTAGACACCAATGGCCTTCTAGTCTAATGAACCATGAGCCCTCAGAATGTTGACCAAATTTCTTAGTTCATTTACACAATTACTATAATTATGTATTTTCGCGTCTATCTTTGTTTCATTTCACCAGAGAATCTGTATTTATCCTTTATGTCATACATGAATACCAATGCCTTTGGAAGATATTTATTAATTGGTGCATATTAATTGTATGAAGAAATCTTATTGAATATTTTGCACATGCACATATTGATCAAAGGCCTGATTAACCTGTTTCTGTCTTTCTCCATTCCCGTTGCCCCTTATTTTTCAACTGTTTTCTGTTAATGTCTTTGTGCTATCTCCACACATCGTCAAAATGTATTTCAGTGTTGTTCACCCAGTATCATTGAAAATTATAAAATGCTGAATATAAAGGCAAAAATCTAAGTAAATATAGACATACAATTTTTGTGGATTGGAGGATACATTTGAGCAAAGTTATTTAATTGTCTCCTGCTTCATCCCCCTCCTTTTATTTGGTCATTCTTGGGGCTTGAAATCTGGGCCTGGGTACTGTCCCTCAGCTCTTCAGCTCAAAGTGAGTGCTCTACCACTTGAGCAACTGTGCCACTTCTGGATTTCTGGTGATTAATTGGAGATAAGAGTCTCACAGACATTCCTGTTCCAGCTGGCTTTGAACCGCAATCCTCAGATCTCAGTCTCCTATGCAGCTAGGATTATAAGCATGAGCTGACAGTGCCCAGCTTCACAATTTTATTTATAAGTTTATGACAATTTCTTGAAACACCTGACCAGCACTCTTGACTCATTGACAAAAGAAAATAAACTGGAATACATTTCTCTGTCTAATATTAAAGGTGTTAGTGTAAAATTGTTATATTTGTAGAGGAAAGATTATAAAGCTCAATGGGTCTGGACGGCACCAGATTAGAGCCACATACATATTATCAAGGAATATTTAATAAGAGTTTAAAACCAAACACTTGTGGAATGACATTCTCTTTAATAAGTGGTGATAGATTAGACAGTATTGGGGAGAATTAAAAAGTGAACATTGACTTAAATATAACAATTTATTCAAATATTATCTTCAAGCAGGTTTTGAAAGTGGTATATAAAACAAAAGAGTGATGTAAATATAAAGCAAAGGAAGATGTCTTGACAATTTAAGCATACTTAAATATGGCATTAAAATTATTGGAAAGGAAAACTTGATATAGTATAACTCAATAAAACTCAATAAAAGTCTAAAATAATTTAGTCTTGTATACAAATAGTGAATAGAATTTAGGAGCAGGGTGCTCATGTATCTCATCACAGCTAGGCTGTGATTTGAGTATTACTGTTTGAAGGCAGCCCACAAAATAAAGTCCCTGAGAATCTTATCTCTGCTTAATCAGCAAAAAAGCCAGAAATGAGGCATGACTCAAATGGTAAATTTTTTTTTTTATTTTTTTTTTTTGGGTCCAGTCGTGGGGCCTGAACTCTGGGCCTAGGTGCTGTCCCTCAGCTCTTCAGCTCAAGGCTAGCACTCTACCACTTGAGCCACAGTGCCACTTCTGGCTTTTTTCTTTTTTGCTTGTGTGGTGCTGAGGAATAGAACCCAGGACCTCATGCATGCAAGGCAAGCGCTCTACATTGAGCCACTTTCCCAGCCCCTCAAATGGCAAATTGTTAACAAAATGCAACAAATCTCAGGGGCCCTGATTTCAATCCCCAGGACCATACATACATGTACAAAATTAATAATAGTAATACTAATAGTGATGATGATGATGGTGGTGGTAATGATGATGAAGGGTACCCATAGTCAAGGATAAAATATTTGCAAATCCTGTACCTGAAGAATGCCTCAAATGTAGACTCTACATAAAATGCTCAAAACCTAATGTTTAAAAAAAAATCGATTAGAAACCAGCAAAATACATGTTGTGAAAAATAAGCACAAGAAAAGCATCATCAGTCATCAAATGAATGCACATTAAAACTAAAATGACATTATAAAACATATATGAGAATTACTTCACATAATACAACAATGTCCGTACTAAATGCTATCAAGAAACAGAGAAACTGGATGCTGGCAGGAATTCAAATGGGAAAGCCACTTCTGAAAACATTTTGACAGGTTCCTAGAATATGAAATATGCAACAACCTACAGTATAGCACAGGAATTGAGTTCTTTAGGCTTTGTCTCATAGAAATAAAATGTAACATTCACCCAAAGGCCAAAACACATAGGTTTATACCAGCATTATTTCCTCTAGTCAGTTCAGGCTTTCTTCAGGTAAATGGGAAACGAATTGTGCTACATTCTATAATGACAGAACCAAAGGCAACTTCTGGGAATACAATACATTATTAAGGCATACAACAACTGACAATAATCTACCATAGATTTGAAGGAAATTCTAAAAGCTTATTTATTGCATGAGCTAGAAGTCGGAGAAAAAAAAAAATGTGTTGGTTGCCAGGATGAAACAGGTTTGGGATGGGACAAAGAGAAGTAGTGGGTTTAATTATAAAAGGGAAGCATGAGACAAGACTCATTTTTGGTAAAGAAACGTTATCTGTAAATATGATATATTAATATAGAATTGATAAAATTATATTGGACTTAATATGTGCACAAAATAATTAAAGTAACTGAAGTCTGCATAAGGCACTTGTGAAATATTAATGTCCTACTTGTGATGTCATTCTATAAATATTTAAAGAAACTGGGAAAATATTCAAGGGCTTTCTCTGTGTTCTTCTTATAACATCATAAAGATCCATACTAAGCTCAATAGAATTTAATGATATCTAGAAAATAGAAGTCAATATCGAATGTTTACATTGGAAAATAGTCTGAGTCCAAGCTTGCTAATTAGAAGGCAGAACTTTAGAACACCAACATCCAAGGCCAGTTCTGACAAAAAAAAAAAAAAGTGAGAAACTATAAAAGCACAGAAAGCTAGGTATAGTGTAATTTCCCTGTTATCTCATGTTTGTGGAAGCCATAGGTAAGAGATTATTGCTCAAAGGAGGCTTGGCCAAGAAGTAAGACCTCATCTGAAAAATAGTGGTCAGAGCCTTAGCAACTTCAAGCACCAGTAGTGCCAAAGGAAAAAAGAAAAGAAGAAAACAGAAAACTAAAGGAAAGGATAGAAAAGGAAAACTATTTCCTCTTCATTCTTGTAGTTTTATGTCATTGGATATAAGAATTGAGAGTAATTTGTATACTGTTTTAACAATCAGGCCTCTCTAACATGAAAGCATTTATTTCAAGTAATTATTTTATTATTACTATTTATTACCTTATTATGCCTTCTTGGAGATTGAACCCATGGCTTTGTATATATTAGTCTAGTCCTACAACTGAGCTGTACCCCAGCTCTCTTGTATAGTTTTGGAAATTTTTTATGAATTCTTCAATAGATAGCTACTCTACTTTTCATCTTATCTTTTCTCTCCCACTTTTTCCTCTATATATTTTAGTTTTTGTTTTGAAAACATTCCTCAATTTTATCTTCTAAACCTACAATTTTGCTTTGAGATTACAGGGAAGTCGGTTATTTTATGACATCTATTAAATTATATACAGATATATGTATTTCATATGCATGATTGATTCTTAGAGTTCATTGCAATATGGTCATATGTACATAGGTATTGAGCCATTGTGATCCTCTCCTAAGAAGAGCTGCCCTTGTTTTCACCATGTGAATGCTTAGATTGCTGTTAGTTATTCATGCCCAAGTATAATTATTTGTCTTTTACTACCTACTGGATTAACTTGTAGATTTATGGGCATATTCTAGTTATTATAAATGAGGAAAATCATGCAGTATATATTTAATTGGATCTGGCTTATTTCACTTAATATCATTTTTTCCAGTTTTTCCAATTCCTCAGGAATGGGGTAGTGCCATTCTTTCCGATAGAAGCACAGAATTCCATCAATACAACAGAATTGAAGACCCAGAAATGAATCCACTCCTACAGGCACATAAGCTTTGATAAGGGAGCCAGAAACAGGATGGAAGAAAGACAGTGTAAAACCGAATTTGGAAATCCTTACCCAAAAGACCACCAGAGACCATCAACAATGTAAAAGCAAAGGAGTCTTTATTGCAAGCTAGAACTTGGTCCCACCACATACATGGCAGCAGCCCATGACGCTAAGAGGCCCCAAGACCAGGGTTATAGTACTTTTTATACAATTTTTAGGGAAGGCAGGGACTTACAACAAATTATAACACATCGCAGGGAAACTCTTAATACAATTCTATAGTATGACTGGCGCACTACAAAGCAGAAACAGGTTGTTGGTTAGACCAGAGGGTTGAAGTACTTTAAACTGGTTGGCTTGCACCACAGGGAGTCTCAAGGACACACTTGCTAAACTGCAGGGTTCCTTTTTTAAACAAACACCACCTGTGGCCTGACTGCGGGGGTCACCATGCCCTCCAGCACCTGCCTGCCTGCGGTTTCCCCAAGGATAGTTTATGTTCCTAGTTGCCAGGGAATTGCTTCTTCTGTTCATTCCCAGGTCGGGCTCATGGTCAGCTGCATAACTCATACTTCAGAAGATGACATCTAGCTCAAGATGGAGTCACTCAGGCCTCAGGCTCCTCATTTCCCCCTTTCTGATAGGCCTTAAGGGCCAATCATGGTCCTTATGGGCACACATCATGTTCTCCATTGGGTACCAGATGATATTGAGCCTTTAAGATCATCAGCTGTACAGTGTTAATGCGTTTTCTAACAAACATCCCTAGCCGGTTTACAACACTGGACCCGACTGTGAGTAACAAAATTAACAGTACCAAAGGCCCTTACATTTTTTTCCACCAGTCCTGACTCTGTATATCAGTTAACTTAATTTTATACCAGCAGTACTCATGAAGCTCCAATATTAAGACATACTCATACCATTTACTACATACTTAAACTGTCTGAGGTTTGTCTTCTTTACTCCAATGACTTAATGTTTTAAGACAATCCTTACTTTTCAAATCCTTTTTTATCCAAAGAGGATACTAATTTTTTCCCAATTCCTTTCCCAAGGCTTTCTTTACTACCCTCCTCTTGTTTGCAATTCCTTGAACTTCTTTGTGGCTAGAGTTTTAAAATGCCCATTTTTCCTTTGGCTTGCAGAACCAAGTTATCTCAGAGCAGCCTCAAGTCACCACTGGGATGCAGAAACTTGCTAGATTTTAAGGCTAAGAGCAGGGCTGGGTCTCATTACTACCTGTATTGAAAACAAACTCAGATTATTACCATACCAGAGCCAAATTTGGCTGTGACTATAGAGTGGATTTTCAGTCACTATGCACTGAAGTGCCTAAGGCAAGCAAGCCAGTGATATCCTTGCCCCCAATATCCACTGTGGGAATAGAGAAGGTTTCTGGATATCACCCAAAAGAATGTCCCACAAGATCTCAGTTTTAGCAGCTTTCAACCAGGATGCAGTCTCAGGTGATGGAATCAGGCAGTTCACTCTACTTTTTTCACAGTGGAGGTGGTCAGGGTAACAATGTAGATTTCTTCCAGGGGACTGTCAAGCTGTAGCAGCAGCAGCAGGGTCTTTCAGTGGCTTCAAGGGACTGTCACACCTCCTGCTGGGCTGCAAATTCCTACACAGACTGGTTAAGGATACATTGCATAGGCTAGGCAGGCTGTGACCCCACTAGTTTTTAAGACTATTTAGACAATAGCCCACGACAATTTACCAAGATGACAACTTTTTAAACTAGATAGTTCTTTTCATAAGGCTGATTTTCTAGGCAGATATAGAGGGCTCAGGCCTGTACTATTTCCCATGCCTTTTCCTTCTGTCTATTTGGACACAACTTTTTAAAGTGACTCTGGTCCCTTGTTCTTAAAAGCGGAAGATGGGTGAATATTCATCTTCTGTAACTTCTTTAAGCTGACTCAGGGGTGTTGATCCTACCTAGCCAGGAACCTATAACCTTAGCCTATTTTACAAAGAACAATATTTTAACTTTTGGCAAATGCACAAACCTTTTCTCTGGCTACAGCAGTGTAGCTTGTTTAGCCTTCTGGTTTGCAAAAGCATCTTTCTGGATGGCTTAGGAATGTGGTCTCTAATGATGCCCCAGTTACCTATGCAGACCTTCGGAGAGATATCAATAGAAACACACTTACAGGTTTACAAACTTTTTCCTGAGGAGATGAATTTCATGTAGCTGGTGTCAGCTCAAAAATTATTGCCAATTAGAATTTTTGGCACATACAAGGGTTGGGATTTAAACTATCCCCCACATTTTATAACTTTAGCTTTTTACTACTGTCACAGGATGGCAAGTTCCTGTCCCTTACGAGGTAAATAGTCATGGACATTAGGCATGCTTACAAACTGTCTTCGTATGACCTCCTGGCTCTGATCAATTCTTGAAGGGCCGTGCACAAATGACTCTAGGATCTGACATTTCTGCCATCCAAGCAGTGGCTTACTACCTCTGGATGCTCCACCATTGCTTTCGTTCCAGGAGTGTCTTCTCCACACTGGAAAAAATGCCTCATTGGCATTTCCCTTAGTTGGTCGCTGAACTTGAACTCAGGGCCTGAGTGCTGTCCCTCAGCTCTACAGCTCAAGGTTAGCACTCTGCCACTTTGAGTCCCAAAGCAACTCTGCTTGCTCGTTCAGCACTCTGCTGGATGATTAGAGGTGACAGTCTCACAGGGACCTTTTTCCTCCCTGGGCTGGCTTCGAACCAGTTTGCAGATCAATGAGTCTTATAGAAGGCCACTTTATTCCAATTAAAAGCAACAAGGTGGTCAACATAGAAGTAGCTTTTAAGCATGCTCTTACCTGGAACTTATAAAAGCCAAAATTACATCTAACAAACTTGTAAGAATCCTTTGTACTTTGCTCTGGGCTTGCTGGAAACTGTTTAAAAAAAAAACCTATAAGAGCAAACTAGAATAGCAATTATTTTGGTAATCCTAATTTTTCCTTTGTGCACTTTGAGGCAAATATTAAGAACAATTTTACTCTTAAACTTTATATCCAAAAATCCATTCCTAATTTTTAAGCCTCCTATTAATCTCCTTTTTAATATTCTATACATTAGTTTTTAGTTGCATTTTAAAAAATCTCTTAAAATCTTGAGGCAAAGTGTCATTCATTGTCTCTTGGCTGCTTGTTTTAAAACAGATACACACTAAAACTTTTAAACTTAAATGTCAATTTTTCCTTAATGCAAGAATTACAATCACCATCACTGTACCAAGAAGCTAGACATAACACTCTTATGACTTTTAGAAACATATACTACTTGTAGAACATCATTGAAAGCAAATCACATTATACAAATAAACTTTTTAACCCTCTTTTTAAGTCCAAGGGGCAGTTTTAGCAATACTAATCAGATCATCACATCACTCATTTTAACAATCATGTTTCCAGTGTCAATCTGTAGGGAAAAGGGACAGAACAAAGATGGGCCACTTGGCCCCTCCTATGGAATGGGCACGTACCTAAGCCAACTCTTTAGTGTTAGGTGAACTGCCTTTGTGCCAGCTTGCCCCCTTTCACCATGCATGGACTCCTCCCAGGGCCTGTCCCATTATCTGTGGACTTCCTCAGGGCCTGTCCCACCATACATGACCAGCTGAACTGCACTTCTGCCTGTTCACTCCTCACCCCTAAAGACAGGTCTTCTGTTGGTTTCTAAGTTTTCCCTTTTCTTATCTCTTGGTTCTCGAATGAAATACACAGTTTTAGACAGACAGAACAGGTAACATCTTTGACAGTGTTAAACTAACCTTTACACTTAAATTTCTAATATTTATCCCCAAATTTTAGCCAAGGAACTAAATTCCAAACAGCCAATGTATTTGTGTTAAGCCAGATATCTTGATTACAGTATAAACAGCCTTATGCATTTTAAAATATTAGATTTTAAAATACCAGATTTCTAATTTTTTAATTTTTATTTATTTTTATTGTGAAAATACTGTACAGAGGGGTTACAATTAGATGGGCAAGATAATGAGTACATTTCTTATCAAGCATTGTAGCCTCCTCCTTTGTTTCCCCTTTCCATCCCTTCCCAGCCTCCCCCCACCCCCCCACCCAATCCTTCCTGCCCCTCCCCCCCACAACAAAGTTGTAAAGTTGGTTTTCCACATGAAAACTTGTACTTTTCATTGTTGCAACGGGTCCACCTGTATCCTTATTTAAACGACTTGTTTTTCCCCTTCCCCTCCAAAAATTATACCGACATCAAATACAGTGAAAGCAGGGGTTATACTGTGGGGGAGGGACATACAAAGCAACAAAGAAATAATCTTATAAATGCATTAGAAACAAATGCATGAAAGAAAAAAACACATTTGAATACATATCTTAGAGTTCATTTTCCTAACATCACCTGATCTGACCTTTTCTGCTTGACTCAGACATATACTAGATATTGCAAATAAGGGAAACAATGGGACCTATGTTTCTTTGGACCTGACTTACTTCACTTAATATAATTTTTTCCAAGTCTTTCTATTTCCTAACACATGGGGCAATGTCATTCTTTCTGATGGAGTCATAGAATTCCATTGTGTATATATACCACATTTTCTTGACCCATTCATCTACTGAGGGGCATCTGGGTTGGTTCCATAACTTAGCTATAGTAAATAGTGCTCCAATAAACATAGTCGTGCTGGTGGTCTTGTTTGTATACTTTTGGGTAAATGCCCAAAAGTGTGATTGCTGGGTCATATGGGAGCTCTATGTGGAGTCTTTTGACGAACCTCCATACTACTTTCCAAAGTGGTTGAACAACTTTACATGACCACCAACAATGCAGTAAGGTTCCCTTCTGTCCACATCCCCTCCAGCATCTGTTGTTTTTAGAGTTCTTGATTTCAGCCATTCTAACTGGAGTGAGGTGGTATCTCAATGTTGTTTTGATTTGCATTTCTTTTATGGCTAGAGAGGTTGAGCATTTCTTCATGTGTTGATTGGCCATCTTTCTTTCCTCTTCAGAGAAGTTTCTCTTTAAGTCTTTAGCCCACTTAGTTATTGGGCAGTTGTTTCTTTGAGGATTTGTTGTCGGGGGATTTAATTTTTTGAGTTCCAGGTATATTTTAGATATGAGACCCTTGTCCATTGTATGGCTAGTGAAGATCTCCCAATCCGTAGGCTTTCTATTGATCTTGCTAGCTATGTCCTTTGCCATGCAGAAGCTCTCTAACTTCATGCAATCTCATTTGTCCAACCTTTCTTTGATTTGTTGTGTTTCTGGGTCTCTATTAAAAAATTTTCAGCCTGTGCCAAGGAGACCTAGCATTTCTCCTATTGCATCCTGTAATGTTTTCAGAGTGTCTGCTTTGACTCGAGGTCTTTGATCCATTTGGAGTTGATTCTGGTGCAAGGTGATATGGCCCCCATAAACAGGCGGGAATTGCAATCCTAATATCAGATAAAATAGACTTCAAATTAAAATTCGTGAGAAGAGACAAAGAATGTCACTACATACTAATTGAGGGATCTCTCCTTCAGGAGGATATTACAATTCTAAATATCTATTCACCAAACAACGGAGCACCCAAATTTATCCAAGAAACACTACTTTCCTTCAAATCCTACATAGATCCAAAGACATTAATTGTTGGGGATTTTAACACACCACTTTCCCAACTAGATAGATCAACTCAGCAAAAACTCAACAAAGAAACCGCAGATCTAAACAACTGCAAAGATCAACTAGATTTAACAGACATCTGCCGAAAATTTCACCCAGCAGCATAAGAATATGTCGCGACCACCTCGACCAGCAAGGAAGACACAATGTGGTTTATTCAGGACCTTTTACAACATCTTCTCTCCTGCTTCTTCTGCCCGCTTCTTCCTGCTTCTCTGTCTCCCCCCCCCCCCCCCCGCCCCCGCGCTCTGGTTATAAGTCTCCTGGATGGCAAATCCTGAAGCACCACGTGGCATATACCGATAGGGTCGCAAACACGGAAGCAAACTAGGAGCCAAGTCATAGCCATATAAGGAGTTGTTTTTACAGAGAGCACTTGTCACCGGGAAGACAGAAGGCGGGAGCCAGCGCCATCTTACCAAGGAGCTACAATGTTGCTTTTGCGGCCACGCCTTACTGCCTGGCCGTCTTTGGTCGTGGCTCCCGCAGCTCTCCACAAGAATACACGTTTTTCTCAACAGCACATGGAACATTTTCTAAAATAGACCACATTTTAGGCCACAAAGCAAACTTGTCCAAATTCAGAAACCTTGCATTCTCTCTGACCACAAGGGAATAAAATTAGAACTCAACACCAGATTTTCTAATTTTTAAGTTAAAGAATCCTTAAAAAGCCGTTAAAAACAATGTGAAGATTCCTTAAAATTTTTGGTAATGTCCAAACCTCATAACCTTTTGAATTTTAAACTTAAACTCACCCATTGTTACAGCATGCTGACAACTCTTATCTTGAACATGTTCATAAACACATACAAAACACACAGATCTTAAAGCACACAAAAAATCAAAATCAGTTGTACGTACATTTTCTAAAGTTTTTAAAAAAATTTTAAGACAATATTTCTTTTAAACGAAGTACCTTTGTTGAGCTTCATTTTTCCAGGGCTTGCTTGTTTAGCAAGGTATTTCACTAATCAGTCTTTTGAATCCCTTCTGTTGGAGGAGGGCTGGGTGAGGGGGTCACCTGAAACTGAATGGGCCTGATTTTTACCCAATTTTGACAAAAGCACTTTACAAATTGTTAAGCTGTCTGGAGCAGCTGAAAGTCCAGACCAGGCTCACTGCTATCTACACCCTAACCTCTCCAGCAGCCTCCACCAGGAGAAGGTGCACCTGAGGCTTGTCCATGCCCCTCCTCTTGGCTGCTGTAACAAAAGAAGGGGGGAGGGAGACTTAGCAGGTCTGTGACCAAGCCCAGCCAGAGGCTGAGACTTTTATTCCCCCAGAGATGTTCAAATAAATATCAAAAACACTGATAAACACAAAAACCAAGGATTCACATTTAAAACTGGTACCAATTCTAAAACGGAACTAGACAAAACAACAACCAAAGGCTGAGTTGGGGACTAATGGGCCCCCAGAAATTTGTGCTGTTCTCAAGCTGAATCCAGAGTTTGCTGAGTGAGCCTGCCACTCTCACCCAGAACTTCCCTACCTCAGAAAACATAGAACAGAAAACACACCAAAGTAAACAAGACAGACAAGTGGCCACAAAGACAAAATCAGGTCTCAGTGAATGGGGCAACATCTCAACACCACTCACTTACCAGGGGACTCGGACCCCCTCTACTCACCTTGGGAGGATTTTTCTTTTAGATTCCTGCAAACATTGACCCAGGAGCCTTCCAAGGCAGAGGAGAATTCCCAGTCCTCTTGGGGCAAGGGAAAGAAGTTCCTAGTGGCTGTCCCCTCAGACTGACAGGTTCTCCCCCGTACTCAGACCCCCTGGGCTAAGGCCCGAGGCTAAGATCTTGCTGGTGCCACTTGCAGGTGGTCAGTGGCAGTTTCATAAAAAAAAGAAGGAGCTAGAGAGAAACAGATATTAAGGGGGTGTTAGCCAGTCTCCTCTGAGCCCTTGCATCAGGATGAATCTGGGAGAAGAAACATTCCAAGAATTCCAAAAGACACACAGACAAAACACTGAACCCTGAGACAAGACATGTTCACAGCATTTGCATTGTAGACTGTCAGTCAGAAAGTGCTGGACTACAAATGGGCCCAAATGTCCACACTAGTTGACAGTCTACCCTGTACACTATCAGTCAGAAAGTGCCGGACCCCGCACTAGTGGATAGCCTACCCTGTAAACTATCAGTCAGAAAGTGCCAGACTCAAGCTTCTGCACTAGTGGATAGTTTACCCCCCAGGAGATCTGAGGGACAACTCCCACTGGCCCCGTTGGCTGTCTTATAGCACGTCCGCCAAGACCTCTTGCCAACCCCAATACAGAACCTGCAGGGAACTCAAATACCAGATGATTTCAGAATGGCAATGCCTCTACTTACTTGCCGGGCTTCTCATGACTCCTTGGTTAAGGCGTCTGGGTGGGCTTTGGGGGGATTCCTGGCCAATGCACCAAATGTAAAACTGAATTTGGAATCCTTACCCAAAAGACCACCAGAGACTATCAACAATGTAAAAGCAAAGGAGTCTTTATTGCAAGCTGGAACTTGGTCCCCCCACAGCCCATGACGCTGAGAGGCCCCGAGACCAGGGTTGTAGTACTTTTTATACAATTTTTAGGGAAGGCAGGGACTTTGTATACATCATAGCATCTTACAACAAATTATAACACATCGCAGGGAAACTCTTAATACAATTCTATAGTATGATTGGCACACTACAAAGCAGAAACAGGTTGTTGGTTAGATCAGAGGGTTGAAGTACTTTAAACTGGTTGGCTTGCACCACAGGGAGTCTCAAGGACACACTTGCTAAACTGCAGGGTTCCTTTTTTAAACAAACACCACCTGTGGCCTGACTGCGGGGGTCACCATGCCCTCCAGCACCTGCTTGCCTGCGGTTTCCCCAAGGATAGTTTATGTTCCTAGTTGCCAAGGAATTGCTTCTTCTGTTCATTCCCAGGCCGGGCTCATGGTCAGCTGCATAACTCATACTTCAGAAGATGACATCTAGCTCAAGATGGAGTCACTCAGGCCTCAAGCTCCTCAACAGCCTCTTCAAAAAATTGTGCTGGTAGAATTGGCTGTACACAGAAAACTGTAGTTATATCCTTATATATCCCCCTGCACCAGAATCAATTCCAAATGGATCGAAGACCTCAATGTAAGTCCAGATTCCTTGAAAATGTTATAGGAAGGGTTAGGGGAAACACGAGGGCTCCTTGGCATAGGTCAAAACTTCCAAAGATCACGAAGCACAACAAATCAAAGTAAGTCTGGATAAATGGGATTACATCAAACCAAACGAATCAGTTTTCAGACTCAAAAGCCATGGAGAAGAGATAGTGTAGCACAGATTTATTAAGGAGCAAATCTACAGATGAGAGCCTCAGCCAATGCTAAACACTTACTACCTTTTCTAACTAGGTTATTTATAGTAGATTTACATGTATATAAGAGTTTTCTGGTGGGGATTAGAAAGAAAACAACTAATTCTAAGACATAGATAGCATGTGAAATGAGTTTTAGCTGGAGAAAGGGAGGGATTAAGGCAGTTGGGTCTATAACTCAAAGTCTTGGCTTGGTGCCAGCTAAGAAGGGCGTAAAGCAGGAGTGGTTATAAACAAAAGCACTGGTCTGAAGCCTCAAAATAAGGACCCTTGTCTATGTGAACCAAACAGTCTCTAACATGAGGTTTTATTTAAATTAACAAGCACAAGTTTAGATTTTTGCAGAGTGGGATGGTGTATAGTCACAGGCAATGTCTGCTATGTCAGGTAATGCAATCTACACTTTCACATGTTACCCAATAGCCAGGTTTCAACACAAATAGATACAATGAGATTGTACAAATGAGACTTTGATTTTTCCCTCTCATGAATCAAAATTCTGTCAAATGCTTTCTGTCCTCCAGATGTTAACACAACATTTCTCATTATCTTTTCTACTATTTTGTCTTCATTATTGATGTTCACAGTACTCTTTATTGTTGTCTTCTGTGTATATGCAATTTTTAGGGCTTGAACTCTATGTTTAATGGTCTCCATTGTATTTTTTGCTCATGGGTGATGACACTATTCCTTGAGCCACATCTTTACCTTCTCCTTCTTGCTGGATAATTGGAGATAAGTTTTCACATTTTTTGTATTTTTTATTTTTTTTATTGTGAAAATATTGTACAGAGGGGTTAAAATTACATGGGCAAGATAATGAGTGCGTTTATAATCAAGAACTCTAATGACAACAAATGCTGGAGGGGATGTGGACAGAAGAGAACTATACTGCATTGTTGGTGGGAGTGTAAACTTGTTCAACCACTTTGGAAAACAGTATGGAGGTTCCTCAAAAGACTCCACATAGAGCTCCCCTGTTTCCCAGCAATCCCACTTTTGGGCATTTACCGAAATGATCACAAACAAGACCACACTAAAGCTACCAGCACGACTATGTTTATTGCAGCATTATTCACCATAGCTAAGATATGGAACCAACCCAGATGCCCCTCAGTAGATGAATGGATCAAGAAAATTGGTATATATACACAATGGAATTCTATGCCTCCATCAGAAAGAATGACATTGCCCCATTTTTTAGGAAGTAGAAAGACTTGGAAAAATTATATTAAGTGAAGTAAGCCAGGCCCAAAGAAGCATAGGTCCCATGGTTTCCCTTATTTGAAATATCTAGTATATGTCTGAGTCAAGTTTTCACATTTTTGTCTGTTTAGACTGACATTGAAACAAAATCTTCAGTTCTTAGCCTCCTGAGTTTCTAGGATTCTACACATGAGCCTCTAACACCAAGCTTTGCTATACTGTTATTTTAATTATGTGGTAGAAGAAAGTGGAAGTATATTTGTGTTGTGTGCAATTTTCAAATACAAGTTTGAATCAACTGTTATCAATTTTAACTGTTAAATCAATGAATATTACACATTCCCACAGAAATATAATTGAAAAAAGGCATAATTGTTTTGATAAAACAAGTAATGGAACCATTTTTTTCACTTTACAATTCATGTTTTATATAACCTTAATTAGCGGACTTCCATGACTAAAAGTAAATATATTAATTGTATACCACAAGAAGCAAAGTGATTATAGTTAAGAATATATATTTCATCACAGCGAAAAGATAAGGGTTGAGCAGTCTCACTAAAAAGAAATGTTACACACAGAAACTAATCGATATGATATAGCTTGATAATTACACAAGATATAAATGAATGGGATTACCACACCATACCTCATAAATGTGCAAAATATAATTATGTAGGTAGGTGCCAGTGGTTCATATTTGTAATCCTAGCTAGTAAGGAGTCTGAGAGCTGAGAATCATGGTTCAAAGCCAGCCTACGCAGGAAAGTCCGTGAGACTCTTATCTCCAATGAGCCACCAGAAAACTGGCAGTGGTTCAAATGGTAGAGCACTAGTCTTGAGGTGAAGAGCTGAAGGACAGCGTCCAGGCCCAGATTTCAAACCCCACAACTGACAAAAATAAACAAATATTTTGACATAAAATTTAAAATATATATGCTAAAACTTTTTAAATCCTCACTAGATATAATAGTTTATATAAATGTAAAGAACTGTTTCTGGTTTTAGTTGAACCATGCCGGTAAAAGCAAAATGTCTTCTGAGCTTTTCAGTCTTTCTTTTTTTTTTAATTGTGAGAATACCATACAGAGGAGTTACAATTACATGGGCAAGAAAACTGGTACATTTCTTTTTTTTTTTTTTTTTTTTGATCCGGTCATGGGGCCTGAACTCTGGGCCTGGGCGCTGTCCCTCAGCTCTTCAGCTCAAGGCTAGCGCTCTACCACCTGAGCCATAGCATCACTTCCGGCTTTTTTATTTTCTGCTTATGTGGTGCTGAGGAATCAAACCCAGGCCGTCATGCATGCAGGGCAAGTGCTCTACCACTGAGCCACCTTCCCATCACAGGAGTACATTTCTTAACAATTTTTGTTGCCTCCTCTTTGTTTCCCCTCCAATCCCTTCCCATACTCCCCTTCCCCCCACCCGATCTACCCCCCACACCACACCAAAGTTGTAAAGTTCGTTTTTCGACATAACTACTTGTACATCTCATTATTGCAATGGGTCCACCTGTATCCCTAGTTAAACAATTTGTTTTTTCCCTTCCCTTCCACAAATACCAACATAAAATACAGTGAAAGCATGGGTTATACGGTGGGGAAGGGACATACAAAGCAACAAAGAAATAAACTTATAATATGTTAGAAACAATTGCATGAAAGGAAAAAAAAAAACAAAAAAACATTTGAATATTTATCTTGGGGTTCATTCCCCTAACATCATCTTATCTGACCTTTACTGCTTGACTCAGACATATACTAGTTATTGCAAATAAGGGAAACCATTGAAATAGCACAAAGACATCATTGGACATGAGATAACACGTGTTTCAGAGACAACTTAGTAAAGACAAAATATGGAATTTAAATGACTTATAAAAACATTATCCATGTACATATGGCCATATAAGATGGTGTTAAGTGAAATGAACCCCAAGATAGGGACACAATTTATTGTTTCTTTTTTTTGGGGGGGTCCGGTCGTGGGGCTTGAACTCTGGGCCTGGGTGCTGTCCCTCAGCTCTTCAGCTCAAGGCTAGCGCTCTACCACTTGAGCCACAGTGCCACTTCCAGCTTTTTTCTTTTTGCTTATGTGGTGGTGAGGAATTGAACCCAGGGCCTCATGCATGCAAGGCAAGCTCTCTACCACTGAGCTACCTTCCCAGCCCCAACTTGTTTCTTTCTTGCTATTGTTTCCTACTCGTGCTGGATTTGAACTGCAACCCTCAGATCTCAGCCTCCTGAGTAGCTAGCATTATAAGTGTGAGCCACTGGCACATGGTTTAAGATCACATTTCTAACAGTGTACACTCAGGATCTGTAATGTGTATCTTCATCTATCTTTATATGAATCCTTGAGTTAAAAATATGGGCTAGAGCTTAGACTTCACACTCAAAAAATATTTCTAGTTTAAAAGTTGATACTCCTGGGGTGGGAAGGTGGCTCAGTGCTAGAGCACTTGCCTTGCATGCCTGAGGCCCTGGGTTCGATTCCTCAACACCACATAAGCAAAAAGAAAAAAGCTGGCAGTGGTGCTGTGGCTCAAGTGGTAGAGTGCTAGCCTTGAGCTGAAGAGCTGAGGGACAGCGCCCAGGCCCAGAGTTCAGGCCCCATGACCGGATCAAAAAAAAAAAAAAAAAAGTTGATACTCCTGGAAAAATAAAACCTAAGAATATAAAGGAGTCTGGAAAGTTGAGTGTGCATCCAGCCTGGGAAGAACAGTCTCTGAGACACTATCTATAATTAACCAGCCAAAAACCTGGATTGGAAGGTTGCCTCAAGTGATGGAATACTAGTCATGAGCAAAATTGTTGAATAAGAGCTTGAGGATTTTGCATACATACATACAAACATACACATACATACAGAGACACTTCTATGTGCAAACACACATACACAAATGAAACAACTCTCAGAATGTGCAGAAAAGTTAGAAAACAATAGAAAATATGTCCTGAGTAAGACTAGATCAAATGATAATTTTTACTATGAGAAAGTCCTCAAGTGAACTTTCTTCAAAAATGTTTGAGTATATTACATAGGTAGGGACCAGAGATAGTAAGAAAGTCAAGTAATCATTATTAAAGGGATCAGATCCAATGAGGAATGAATCAGAGACCCCTGCAGGTGCATCTGAAAATGTTCATATACTGTGTCAAATATTAGAACATCTTTGAAAATAGTACATAAACAGTCTGAGCAGTCAGTCTAGTGAATAATATCATTGGAGAAGTTCAGAATTGCTAGTCTGTATCTAGATTAAATAAACCAACAAACTATGGCAGGGCAATGTGATACAAGCCTGGAATTCTAGCACTCAGACTAAGACAGGAGATTAGAGAGTGTAATTACATAGTGATACCTTCCCTGGACCAGGTAGTATAATTTTGTCTCAATGAAACATACCAAATAACAAGAAAGGGATTCACAGTTAGAAGTTTGGGATAATTTTGTCATTATGTTTTGAGAAGTCGTTTCCTATTGAAATGTAAGTCATATATAATCTTCAGTTGTGTTTTTAATACTCTCTTCTTTACAGAATATTCCTAGATGTGAAATGGCTCATGATTTCCCAACCAAAAATTTGAAAAAGTAAGTATCATTCTGTTGGATTCCAAAGAAATCTTGAAGGCTTACAAAAGTTTAAACCTGGAGAAATAGCAAAGTTCATCTAATGTAAGACTTTGTAGACCTTGCTAAATTAGAATTTAGATTTAAAATAAATATTTTGGTTTTGTTTGTAATTTCATATTCTATAGGATACTACAAAATTCTTTTTAAGTAGAGGGTTTAATTGACAAATTCACAAATGATTCTGGCATTCTATTTGCCTAAAATATTCTTTCAAGCAAGGTATAATTAGAACTTAGTTAATACATAATTCCAGCAGTTCATGTATAAAATGATAACGTGAATAATCTGGACAGAGTTGCCGACAAATGGATGATACCAATTTATAAATTTAGAAAAAGCAACTTTTTGAGGCTTTGGTGTAACATGGTGTGAAGAGAGCAAGTCTGTGACATCTTGGTTCTTCTATCTATTCGTAACACAGGAAGCAATTTCCTTAATTATGTGCCTCTGTATACAATGAGAAAAATGCTAGGGTTGGGGTTTGTTTTTATTTTGTTTTTGTTTTTTGTTTTGTCCTAGGGCTTGAACTCTTGGCCTGGCCATTCTCTCTGAGCCTGTTTTTGCTCAAGGCTCATGCCCTACCACTTCAACCTCAGTGTCACTTGTGTCTGGCTTTTCTTGAGCAGTTTATTGGAGAAAAGAATCTAAGGAAACTTCCTGCCTGGGTGGGCTTTGAACCATAATCTTCCGATCTTAGTCTCTGGAATATCTATAATAGATTAAAAATAAATATAAATATTTGCAAGTGTTCTGATTTCAAGAATACTACTGGGGGGGAAATGTTGCAGCAAAGTTTAGTGTAGTGTTCTTTCCACAAGAGGAAGGGCATCACATTAGCAGAAGTGTAGTATATTTTCACAATAATGATAAACTAGTCATATTGTAAGTTTAGGGAATATTAACGTGCACATTACAAGTTGGAAACTGTTGGGTTAGGATAACTTTATGACATAAAAGTGTGGGATTGTTGGTCATAGAAATAATAGCTTACTCTGATGAACAAATGTTTACTCTTGAGGAATTAATTATTACAGATATTTTATAGTTTTATCCTCTACCAGAATGTGGCTATTTTTTCTGTTGACTTCTCAATATGTACCACCCCATTGGAATTTGCATCTATTGCAGAATTAAGTAACATGCAAACAGGTACTGTTTTGAATGTCTCTGGTACAGAACGTTCAGAATTTGAAAATGAGTAGTTAGTAGTCATAGGAATTTTGAAGAAAATATGTATTCTGTCCTCTTAATTATTCAGTTTTAAAAGTTAGCAGTTTCCATAGAATTAAACTTTTCTGTTTTACTATGGGACAATACTAAAATTATGTTTTTTTCAATATAATGGCAAGTATATTGTGAAAATATTGGATAACATTCAAGTTGATGACCCTCTGAAAAGAAGGGGTAATGAATTCAAATAGATGCCAAATAGTGTTCATTTTTTAAAAAGTTAATACACATAGAATAATTTTACCATACCAATACAGTGAAATTATATTTTATGTGCTTATTTTTTTATTTAATTTTATTGTCAAGGTGATGTATTGAAGGAGTTGCAGTAACTGTAAGGTAGTGAATACATAACATGTCGAACTTTTTTACCTCCCCCCTCATTTTTCTCACACTTTTCCTTCACTCCAATATCCCTCACAAGTTGTAATGTAAATTTCCAACATATTGTCTTGTGAGTATTGCTATTGCACTGGTTTGCCCTTTGTCTCATCATTTTGTTGTTCCTCTTCCCTTGACAAATTAAGATAAATGTATATACAATACACAGGGTCCTGAAATCAAATACAGCAGGGAATAAAACATAGGGGAAAAACACAAATGAAAAAAAGAAATCACATTGTACATTAAAAACAACAACCACAAAGAAAAACCTCTGTTTCCATATCTAGGAGTTCATTTTGCTCAGCATGATCTTATATGATCATATATACATAGCTATTGAGCCATTCTGCTCATCTGCTAGGACTATGTTAGACATTTCTTACTTATTGCATGAGGGAAACCATGAAATCTGTTTCTTTGTGTCTTGCTTATTTTACTTAGGATTTTTCCAAGTCTTTCCATTTTCTTATGAATTGGAAGCATAGAATTCCACCATATATATATATATATATATATATATATATATATATATATATATATATATTTATATGTATATATATATGTGTGTGTGTGTGTGTGTGTATATATATATATATCTATATATATATATATATATATATATACCACATTTTGCCGATTCATTCATCTACTGAGAGGCATATTGGTTTAAAACATGCTTGCATGTAAGTATCAATTAGGGTCATTCAAAAATGACAGATGCCACCAGACATACTAAAATCATGATTTCTAAGTAAGATAGGATTTTATGGTGGTACAAGTGTTGAGATATCTGGATGAGTCTAATCTTGCACTGAATTAGGCAGGAAGATATCCAATATCATATGGGATAAAAATGGTAGTGAGAAGATATTCCCTTGAGAAAGATATAGGAGGCTGCCAGAAGTATGAAGAAATTCAGATAATTTTGAAGGATTTAGAATTGCAAGCTCAAATATGTCTCTTTAAGTGGAAAGGCAAAAGAAGGGGAAGAAAATAAAATAACAGAAAGCAGATAATTGTCTCAACTTACAGTATAAAAAGACATAACCTATAACTTCCACGATAAAGAAAGACCAATATAATACATCCCACTTAATTTAGATACATGCAAAATATTTACTTGGCTTTTCCCACTTTAATGCTCCAAAATAAATGAAGACTTATAAGAAAAGCTATGTGATTGTCATTACTTCAACCTGAACACTAATTGTGATGAGCCCTTTTTTCTCAGTATGCTCTTGGAAAATACTCCCTAAATTGATGATGTTGTGGCTGATTAGAGTCAGCGTAACGGGCTTCTGCTTGTATGATAGTCCCAGAATGTTTTAATGCAGTTTTTTCTCAAGGTATCCAACATATTGTCTGATGCTGTACTTTGAACACACCCTCACACCTAAGCACATTATTTGAAATTGTACCTCAGCATTTCTTTGGCACATTCTACTTTGTGCCTTTGTCTTTTTTGCATGTTCCTTTTGATGTCACAGTTGCTCTATTTCCATTTCATCTGTACAAACTGCTAAGAACATTGTTCATCTACTGTGAAGACTCAGGGTCTATGTTGAGGGGACAGAATGATGCAGGCTCCAGCCTCGGGATTGTCTGAGGACTGTGTTTGGGATTAGGAAAGCTCTTGGAGTGCCAGGCTAGAGAGGGAAAACGTTCTCTCTCCCTATCTCCAGACACATGTCACAGATTCCTGAGAGCTGAGGAAGTGGCTCTTCTGCTTGCTTAAGCATAGATGAACATCTGGGCAAGCATTTTCCTGAGATTGAAGAAGTGGTTTGAGCTTGCTCTAAAATAGTTTAGATAATAATATACCTAGACATTGTCTCATAGGTTAAGTAAAAATGTATCTGTGGAAATTTTTTGTGTGAATGTTTTCTAACCAAATCTTGGCAAAGATTATGCTTGCTTGTCTTTAAATACCCACTAACAATAAAACACAGCATGCAGTGGCAATTGCTGTTTGCACGCTGCATCCCGTGCCCTGGTGATTTCGTGACCCTTACCCAGGGACCCCGACGCACTAGACGTTGACGATTGGCGCCTGAACAGGGACCCTGCATTGTTGAATTCAGGAAGGGATATTCAGGTAAGTACTTTTAATTACAGGGTGATGGGACAAGTTAGGTCTACTCCGTACTTACATATGCTTAAACATTTACTTGCTGCTTATGGTGTAAATATTTCTTCTTCTGACATAGAAATGTGTATTAATGTAGTTAGGGAATGGAATCCTTGGTTCCCCGATGAAGGAACATTATATGTTGATAATTGGAAACGAGTAAAAAATAATGAAGAAAGAGCTGTTTGAGAAGGGGAAAAGATTCCTATTAGATTTTGGTCCATTTGGGCTATTTTACATACCCTTTTTAAAGTCTTGAATGAGGAAAGATTAATAGCGGACTTAAAGAAAGAGGCCACTCCTTCTATTGTAGATTTACAATTGGACTCTGAGGTTAAGGACACAATAGATAAGGATGCATTGCAATTAACAGAGAAAAAACAAGAGGTAAAAAAGGCTTAAAAGGAACAAACTGAAAGTGTAATAAAATGTCTGAGCAAATGGAATTGATTTTATCAAAATTACAACATATGGAGTTGGAAATTAGCAGAGTGAAAGGAGAACCTGAGAAAGTGAAAGTAAAGCAGCCTTTGGCTCCTCCGCTGGCCGATGCAATCTTTACAGCGTCACTCCCTCACAAAACAGAGGGCTCAGACAGTGAGTTTGATGATGAAATGTTTATTTTTTCTTATCCTGTAATTCGACCACGCCCTATGAATGGTATAGCTCAACCAGCCAGATATAAAGGTGTTGCTGTTGATGATATTAGTAAACTCAAGAAGGCAGTGACGTTGTATGGTCAGCAGTCTCATTATGTTAAGGAATTGCTTAATGGGCTTGCTCAACATTACAATAATTTTGCTCCTGAGGATTGGAAGATGCTTTGTAGAGCCTTGCTTAAGGAACCTGAATACCTACGATGGCAAATGTGGTTTACTGAGTTATGTACAGAAAGGGCTAGACAAAATGCACAGAGCAGTAACCCACGCCTACAGGTCATAACCTTTCCCATGTTTTGTGGAACAGAACTATATGCAGATGCTCATATGCAAGTGAACTCTCCTGAAGAGATCCATGAGCAGTTAAGAGACATAGGTATTGAGGCATGGGAAAGGATTTGACCGGTAGGAGAGCATTATGGCTTTTGGACTAAAGTAATTCAAAAACCTAATGAACCCTATGTTAAATTTTTATCGCGATTGAAATTGACCTTGGAACGTACTGTTGTGGGAGAGGCTGCAAGTCAACAACTGCTGCGCATGTTGGCTTATGAGAATGCTAGTGAGGACTGTAGACGGGCCCTATTGCCTATTAAAGAATCTGGGGATGTGAATACATATTTGAGGGCCTGCAGAGATATTATATCTGAATTCAGGCGTATGCAGGTGTTTGCTGAAACTATGGCCACTACCTGGCATGCTTTGCAAACAAAACCCTCTAATCTAAAGTGTTTTGGATGTGGTCAAATAAAAAAAAGTTGTAAAAAAGCTACTGGAGTTAACAAGAGAAGACCAAAAATTTACCCTAAATGTTAAAAAGGGGAGCACTGGGCAAGGGAGTATAGATCAAAAATAAACAATAAAAAAATTCCTATAAAAGATGCTTTCCCTTTATATTTAAAGATTTTGGATTAATGATAGCACCTAAAAAATACAAAAGGATACGGTGGTAAAATATTTAGGATATGTTGTTTCTAGACAAACAGTGACACCTCAAAAAATATCTTTATGACGTGATCAATTACACATGTTAAATAATTTTCAAAAGCTATTAGGAGATATTAATTGGATGCGACTGGCCTTAAAAATTTCTACTTATCAGTTACATAATTTGTTTTCTTTGTTACAAGGGGATCCTGATTTACATAGCAAAAAAACTTTAACTAAGGAAGCTAAAAAAAATTACAATTTATAGAACAGAGAATAAAAGAAATGTTTTTACATTGAGTAACGCTAAATCAACCCATAAATTTATATATTTTAGATACATGGAAATACCCAACAGGAATTTTAGGACAAAATGAGCTACCATTACAATGGATTTATACACAGCATAGATTTACAAAAAATAGTATGCCTTATAAACAACAGTTGGCAATTATTATTCAACAGGCCAGGCAACGGGTATTTACCCTATCAGGGTATGATTTAAAATTATTTTTCCTTTGCCAAAAGACCAAGTAGAATATTTGTTAAACATGTCTGAAATGCTACAAATAGCATTAGTAAATTTTACTGGACAATTTTCCTATCATTTCCCCAAGGGTAGATTGTGGGATTGCTTGCATAAACAACAATTTGTCATTAATGATATAATTACCAAGGCCCCTATTCCCACTGCTCTTACCATTTTTACAGATGGCTCCAAAACAAAAAGTGCTTATTGGACAAAAAATAAACATTGGGTACAAACAACTACTTTAACATCAGTTCAACAAAATGAACTTTTTGCTATTATTAAAGTGTTACAAGATTTTGTGGGAGATATTAATATTGTTACTGATTCTGCCTATGCTGTAGGAGTTGTGACTAATACAGTCACTGCTGTTACTTATTCATCTAAACCCCAGCTAAACCAATTATTTAAACAATTACAAGCATTACTACAACAACGTAATGCCAAAGTGTTTGTAACTCATATTAGGGCTCACTCTTCATTACCTGGGTACCTTGTATATGGCAATAATCAGGTCGATAAATTAGTTTTGCTTCTGCTGAACAGGATCATGCTCATTTACATACAAATGCTGGCTATTTACATATGCATTATAAAATACCTTATTCTCAAGCTAAACAAATTATAAAAAGGTGTCCTATTTGCAGATCAATGCATTTAAGAGTTGTACCTGCTGGAGTAAATCCTCGAGGATTACAACCTAATGAGCTCTGGCAAATGGATATAACCCATGTGCAAGCCTTTGGCCGTTTTTCCTTTGTACATGCTACAATAAATACTTATTCTAAATTTGTTTGGGCTTCTGCCCTTATGGGAGAAACTGTTAACCATGTAATAGAACACTTATTGGAAGCTTTTGCCATTATGGGAGTGCCTGCCAAAATAAAGACTGATAATGGACCAGCCTATAAAAGTATTAAATTTAAAAGATTTTGTGAACTTTATGATGTGGTACATATTACAGGAATAGAATATAACCCCCAAGGACAAGCCATTATTAAACGAGTTCATGGCACACTAAAACAACAAATTAAAAAATTAAAAAGGAGGAAAAGGTTGGATAAAGGTATGGATATTTTGTGGTTTTCCATGCAAAATCCTAAAACAATTTTACATCAAGCTCTTTTTGTTCTTAATTTTTTAAACTTACCACAAAGAGATATTTTAACTAGAGCTGAGCGCCATTTTGAACAAATATCAGAAAAACCTTATTTAAATGCTCCCATAAGGATTAAGATTACATTGAACACAAAATGACAACTAGGAACATTATTACATAAGGGGCGAGGATAGGGTTTTGTGTCTACACAGGATGGCAAATAATGCTGGCTTCCTGCAAGATGGATACAGACGTGGCCCAGTGAGGACAGCCCGATCCTGCAAGGAATCAGCCACCAGTTGAGAAAGAAGAAAGCCCTGCTGCCCACCTGGGGGCAGGTTAAAACGTTGACTGGAGAAGGACAAAAGATGTTACAGTTGACTGGAGAAGGACAAAAGATGTTACAACGCACTGGTAAATCTGTCACACTGGTAAACCTGTCACGGCTGAGAACTTGTTCCTGGCCATGTGTGCCCTGCTTACTGTAAACTCTGTCCATGCTAATGCTAACGTAAGTTATTGGGCCTTTGTTCCTAACCCTCCTTTATTGGGACCTGTTGTTTGGGGAGACATGAAGATAACCGTCTATACTGTTCCTGCTATTTTATCTCCTCCTTGGAATATTTTGACATTTTATAATAAGGATGATGGTAGCTTTTTAAATTTTACTTACTATACTCATTCCTTGCCTGTTTGTTTGGGGCCTCCTCCTTGTTTAGTTATGAATTGGCAACATTGGGTTTTACCTGGGAAACGCACTTCCAATTCTAGAAAACAGCTACAGCGATTAACTACTTGGTCCATTAATAGTAGCTGGGAAAGTGTCACCTTTGATGGTGAGTTATCCTTACCTATGTGCCCTGATTTTACTTATATTGATTTAAAATATAAGCCTTTTGTGTGGCAAGAGTGCAGAGGAACATTTGGAAAAAAGTTCAATAGTTTCATTAATTGGGGACCTTTTGGACAGTTTATTAACACATGTTTAGAATGGAATATTACCAGATGTGATTTATCAAATGTTACTAGGATGCCGGATGCCATTAATTGGAGCTCGATTGATGGCCTGGGGAGATGGAGGCATTATAGATGCTCGATGGGCTTTCATGGCTGCACCCACTGCTGTTCAAACTCATCTTTGGAAGGTCGCAGCGGCGCTAAAACCCGTGATGCTATCAAATGGATCGTTTTTCGGGGACGGCGAACTCTGCGTCCACTTATAATTTTACTTTGTATAAATCTTATAATGTAACTGCTTGTGTATCCCTGCCTTATGTATTTTTGATGGGAAACTTTACATTTTATCCTACTATTTCTTGTTTCAATTGTCGCCTGTATTCTTGTGTTAATTCCTCTCTTAATTTTAATGACAGTGATGGTATTATGATTTTACAACAAGGAACTTGTATTTGGCTACCTGTTAAATTAGGAAGAGAATGGTCCCAAAATCCTTTGGATAGTGTTGTTATTGAATTTTTACCAAACTGCTAAAACGTACAAAACGTATGATTGGAGCCATTGTGGCTGTGATTTTAAGCTTAATTGCTATTACCACTGTTGCTGGGGTGTCTGGAATTGCCCTGCACACTTCCTTACAAGCTAAACACTTTGTGGAAGAATGGCACCGGGATTCACATGAATTGTGTGTCTCACAGGTAGAAATTGATGCTTGATTACAAACACAGATTAATGTTGTTAAACAGACAGTGGGATGGTTAGGAAAAAAGTTATTGGTTGTGGAAAAACAGTTATTGTTAAAATGTGATTAAAATTCGACTACCTTTTACATTACTAATGTAAAATATAATAAATCTTTACATGATTGGAATATAATACAACAGTATTTATCTAAAAATTCTACTGCTGCTCAATTGATTGCTCAGTTACAATTTAATGTACATATTTTTGGTAAACAATTTACAAAGGTTGATGCTTCTAATATTGCTGATACATTTATTAAACAGTTGGAAGAGTTGGATCTGAAAGGAATACTACAAAGCATTTCACATACTGCTAGTGGTATGGAAATTATGATTGTTATTATTCTGTTTGCGCTTGTGCTGTTATATTTGATTTTTATGAAGCCAATGCAAGCTTCTATGATAACCCTGTGGAAAGCTTTACTTTTAAAACAAAAGAAAAAAGGAGATTGTGAAGACTCAGGGTCTATGTTGAGGGGACAGAATGATGCAGGCTCCAGCCTCGGGATTGTCTGAGGACTGTGTTTGGGATTAGGAAAGCTCTTGGAATGCCAGGCTAGAGAGGGAAAACGTTCTCTCTCCCTATCTCCAGACACATGTCACAGATTCCTGAGAGCTGAGGAAGTGGCTCTTCTGCTTGCTTAAGCATAGATAAACAGCTGGTCAGGCATTTTCCTGAGATTGGAGAAGTGGTTTGAGCTTGCTCTAAAATAGTTTAGATAATAATGTACCTAGACATTGTCTCATAGGTTAAGTAAAAATGTATCTGTGGAAATTTTTTGTGTGAATGTTTTCTAGCCAAATCTTGGCAAAGATTATGCTTGCTTGTCTTTAAATACCCACTAACAATAAAACACAGCATGCAGTGGCAATTGCTGTTTGCACACTGCATCCCCTGTGTCCTGATGATTTCATGACCCTTACCCAGGGACCTCAATGCACTAGACATTGACAATCTACCACTTCTTGTTTGCACACACCCATTCTATGTATGAAGGTACTTTGTCCATGTTAACCAATAGGGTAGTACTTACTCTCTGAGGAGAAAAGTTCCACAGTATAACTCTATGTCCACATTAAAGAGTGTAGAATTTAAAGCGTTTTGAGACAAACATTGATATTTGAATTGGAAGGCTCCTTAGGGATATTTTCTTGGAGCTCATTAGTTTACCCAGGAGAAATATAAATATCCACACACTTTGGAACTAATTAGTAAGTAACTGAATTAACACTAGATCCTAGACATTGTGTTATTACAAGTCACCATTGTATTATTGTTACATCAGAATCCTTCCCTACTTGCATATGTGTATCAGAAAATGAAAGAAAGGCATTGAAGCAAAATGTCTTATTTTTTAGGCATTTAATCCTTGTGGGGAGGGTAATGTCTGAACTCTTCCATTCAATAAAAGCTTGAAGTTTATAAGAGCATTTCCTACATACAAGAATTTGTGGCAGGTTGATTGGCAGGGTTATTTCAGCATGGAGATATCCCTAACAAGAATTAGATTTAAGGGGCTGGGATGGTGGCTCAGTGGTAGAGTGCTTGCCTTGCATGCCTGAGGCCCTGGGTTCGATTCCTCAGCACCACATAAGCAAAAAGAAAAAAGCCGGAGTGGCACTGTGGCTCAAGTGGTACAGTGCTAGCTTTGAGCTGAAGAGCTGAGGGACAGCGCCCAGGCCCAGAGTTCAGGCCCCCATGTCCGGACCCCCCCCCAAAAAAAAGAATTAGATTTAAATAGAGCATATGGCAGTTATGACGTCTCAATGGCTACTGAGGCATTTTCTATTCTAAAGAAGAATCAATTTGAGGAGTCTTCAGTAACATCAGTAAAACTGTAAATTCAACCTAATACTTGATGTTACTTGTTCTACATTTATAATGAATAGGCTGATAAGATGTCCAAACATATCTAATGATATTTCTATAAAATCCCAAACTGATGTGGATACATGGGTCACTCTTTGGAACTGTAGGGCAAATTAGGCTTGTCTTTGCTGTAGTTCAATCCATAATCTCCTGGCCAGTCTTCAAAAATATTCACAGAATATCTCTAAGTAAAGGTCATGACAGTTACATCTGTATAATACTTGTAAGGTCAGGATAAGAGCATTTGTTCCCAACATTTAAAATCAACAGGATCTGTTGAATTCATGGATCTAGAGTTTTATTTCATATCTCAAAATTTTATCAATATGACTTACATCTCTACCAGTTCACCAAAACACTGTTCTTATTGAACTTGTCTATGTCCTTTTAGTTTTCAAATCCAAATAGCATATTTCCTTCAATACTTCTGTAAGTTTTGACCTTTTCTTCCTGCAAATTCTTTCCTTTCTTTACTTCTGTAAATCTGTTTTTATTACTTTCTTGTTTCCTTATTTATCTCTTTCTTCCAATCTTGTCCACACTGGTGCTCAAATTGCTTACACTTATGTCATAACTTTTCTTTTCCTCTTCCCTTTAATAATACCCCCAATTTTATCATTCTTTTTCATATTCATGGTCGAGGATATTTTGATGATGTCTAAAAAGATCTATTAGGCTGGGAAGGTAGCTCAGTGGTAGAGCGCTTGCCTTGCATGCATGAGGCCCTGGGTTCGATTCCCCAGCACCACATAAGCAAAAAGAAAAAAAGCCAGAAGTGACACTGTGGCTCAAGTGGTAGAGTGCTAGCCTTGAGCTGAAGAGCTGAGGGACAGCGCCCAGGCCCAGAGTTCAGGCCCCACGACCGGACCCAAAAATAAAAATAAAAATAAAAATAAATAAAAAGATATATCTTTGCATCTGTTTAATATAAACTTTAGAACTATCAGAGAGTTTTTTCCCCTAAATCCATCATTTTCACCTGTAATCCTTATCACCAAGAATATCACTAACACATTTGCCTGGCCATAGATGTAGAACCCTTTAGATTTCTTCTTATCCTTCTACTCCCACCCAATAGATACGATGAATGATCAAGATGTTCTCAGTTTCTGTCACTAATATGATTTCTTGTTTTGTTTGTTTGTTTTTGTTTTTGTTGGTCGTGGGGCTTGAACTCTGGGCCTGGGTACCGTCCCTGTGCTCTTCAGCTCGAGGCGAGCACTCTACCTCTTGAGCCACAGCACCACTTTGGGTTTTCTAGTGGTATTTATTGGAGATCAGAGTTTCATGGACTTTTCTGCCTGGGCTGGCTTTGAACCGTGATCCTCAGATCTCAGCCTCTTGAGTAGATAGGATTACAGGAATGAGCCACTGGCACCCAGCACTAATATGATTTCTATGTACTCCTTTTTATGCCCCTGACACAAGTCTGTTTCATGTACTCATCACTGGTCACCTAGTCTTAAACAACTTTTTACAAAGTATGTTTTTTTCCCCATAGTCTTTTCATATTGATCCTCTCCATCACCAAATTACTGCTCCTTGTAAGCATGCAGAGGGAAGAGCTCAGACACAAATTCTAATATCATTATTTACTCACTATATTGACTGTTGGGCCTTGCATTTCTCATCTGTAAATGGATGTAATCTGCTAGAAATATTGAGGAATACATTTGCTTACTCCTAGAGCAAGAAAAAAGAAAAGTGAAGAGTCCTTACATTTTCCACCTTAGCTTACAAATAAGGAAAGAATCAAATTCAGTTTGTTGGTATAAAGTCACAAATTGTTTCATCCAGAAGTAAAAATAAATTTTACCTCCTGGATCTAAGGCCTGTGTCCTTTTAAGGCACCTATAGATATGTAAGTGGTATTATGTAAATTGGGTCATGTGTCTACATCTGTATTGAAGAACATACTCAACATATCATTGGAAAACATTGGTTATTGAATATTATCTATATAAGAATGTTACTTGAACTAATCACACTAAGTTGAAAACTAATTGTAGTCCATCAAAATTTTTCTTACTGCTTTATCTGTTGCCAAGTGTTCTTCATCAATTTATACACAGATTTTCTCCAGTGAACTGGATAGAAACTAAAACTGACCAAGGATTTCTGCCTAATGAGTGAAGCATGCTTGAGGCATGTGTTGTTACCTTCTAGGAATAGATAAACAAGCCACTGGCTATGTAGGTGGTGAAAGGCTTTCTCCTAAGTTCCCAAGGCTAGAACAAACAAGATCATTTGATAACAAAGCACTCAGCTTATTATATTTTATCTACGTGGGATAATCAACATGTAGAAATAAACGATTTTATTTACAAGCAAACAATTCCACCAAAAAAAGTGAGTATACATTAGAGAGACTTCAAGAATAACATTAGGGTTTTTACTGTCTCACCTGATTATGTGATTGTATTTCTTGATATTGAAACTCTCCTCTTGTTATTCTTATTGTATGTAATCCAATGCTGTTTATTACTATGTATTCAATGTGGGAAATCTAGCTTCAAAGATGTCTAAAAATTTTTCTTTTTAAATCATATCATTGTCATTATCAGGGTACACTGTGGTCATCATCATCATCAACAAAATTATTATTAGCATCATAAGTGCTAATTATTGAAAGTCTGATATGTGTCTATGATTTTGTATTATTTGTATTTTGATTAATAATTTTAATATTACCACTGTGCATGCATCCATGTTAAATTTTTGAATAAATAAAGAAACAAAAAAACTAAACCATAACAGGTAGCTTGACTATGTGATTATAACCAATTATTGGACAGATTTTTGAAGCATTGCACATTCCTAACCAATATGAATTAACTTCCTCTCTCCCTGTCATTCGACACAAATATTTAAGGGTTTGAACAGAAGTTTTTCAAGTAATATACTATAAATGTTACTACAACGTCATGTGTATATCTAAAATTACATTGAAAATAATATACTCTACTTTCTAGTGAAATATTAGTCATTTTACTCTAGGAAACTTTTGGAAAAATAGATTGTATATCTTTGAAATGAAAAAGATAAAAAATAGCATAAAAGTTTTATAGGGATGGGCTGGGAAGATGGCTCAGTGGTAGAGTGCTTGCCTTGCATGCATGAGGCCCTGGTTTTGATTCCTCAGCACCACATAAGCAAAACAGAAAAAAGCTGGAAGTGGCACTGTGGCTCAAGTGATAGAGCGCTAGCCTTGAGCTGAAGAGCTGAGGGACAGCGCCCAGCCCCAGAGTTCAGGCCCCACAACTGGACCCAAAAAAAAGTTTGAGGGAGTCTGTCTTCAAAAATATGTGTGTGTGTGTGTGTGTGTGTGTGTGTGTGTGTGTGTGTGTGTGTGTGTGTGTGTGTGTGTGTGTGTATAAATGTTATGTGTAGAAAGACATTTTTAGAGGGAATTTGTCATCAGCATATATATATATATATATATCTAAATTTATGTATAGAATTATGTGCACTATAGTGAAACAAACATCTTAAAACATAATTAAAATTTAAAAAACATTATCAAACTAAGTGCCAGTAACTCACCTCTATAATTCTAGCTAGTCTGGTGGCTGAGATCTAACAATTGTTTTCACATCTACCCCGGACAGAAAAGTACTTGTTAGATCCTTATCTCCAATTAACCACTCAAAAACAGAAATTAGCCCTGTGCTTCAAGTTGTGCAGTGCTGGCCTTGAGCACAAAAAGGCTTAGGGACAATGCCCAGGCCTTGAAAACAACAACAACAACAACAACATGTATCACATTAATTTCACAAACGCATCTTTTAACTGCTGTGAACATCTTTTAGAAACATGAATATATGCACCTGGAAAATGTTAAGTAAAAAAGATAGAATATTTACATCTATGTTAAAGAAATGACTATTTAGATTGTTTAAGATATTTAGGTAATGATTAGGAATAATGATAGGTAATGATTGGGACTGGTCTTTTATTCTATTTTATGATAGTAATAAAATGATACTTTTAATGATTATGTAAAATTACTCTTGTTTGGTATTTGAATTATAATAAGTGATAAACATTTTTAGAAGTTTTATTATTGTGAAAATTCCGTACAGAGGCGTTACAATTACATGGGCAAGGTAATGAGTATATTTCTTTTCAACCATTGTTACCTCCTCCTTTGTTTCCCCTACACATCCCTTCCATATCTCCCCACACTGATCCCCACTTCCTCCCTCCCACATCCCCTGGCCAAAGTTGTAAAGTTCATTTTTCGACATAACAAAAATAACCCCAGCTTTCACTGTATTTGATGCTGGTATAATTTGTGGAGGTGAAGGGAAAAAAACAAATCGTTTAAATAGGAATACAGGTGAAATCATTATAACAATGAGATGTACCAGTTGTTATGTTGAAAAATGAACTTTACAACTTTGGTGGAGGGGATGGGGATAGGGTAAAGAGGCGTCTGAGAAGGGGTGGAAAGAAGAAACAAAGGAGGAAGCAACAATGCTTGATAAGAAATGTACTCATTATATTGCTCATGTAATCATAATCCATCTGTACGGTATTTTCACAATAAAAAAAATACCTCTCAGTCCTATCTCTCAACATTACCGGACTTAACTCACCAATTAAGCGACATAGATTGTCTAGTTGGATTACAAAGCAAGATCCTTCTATCTGCTGCCTTCAGGACCACCTTGCCCATAAAAACAAACACATTTTCAAAGTGAAAGACTGGAATAAAATCTACCAAGCAAATGACCCCCATAAACAGGCGGGAGTTGCAATCCTAATATCAGATAAAATAGACTTCAGATTAAAATTAGTTAGAAGAGAAAAAGAAGGTCGCTACATACTAATTAAGGGATTGCCCTTCAGGAGAATATTACAATTCTAAATATCTATTTGCCAAACAACAGAGCACCCAAATTTCTCCAAGAAACACTACTTTCCCTCAAATCCCACATAGATCCAAAGACATTCATTGTTGGGGACTTTAACACACAACTATCGCCACTAGATAGATCAACTCGGCAAAAACTCAATAGAGAAACTGCAGATCTAAACAACTGCAAGGATCAACTAGATTTAACAGGCATCTACCGAATATTTCACCCAGCAGCATCAGAATACACGTTTTTCTCAGCAGCACAAAGAACATTTTGCAAAATAGAAACATTTTAGGTCACAAAGCAAACCTCCAAATTCAGAAATATTGAAGTTATACCTTGCATTCTCTCAGACCACAAGGAAATAAAATTAGAATTCAACACCAAAAGCTACCAAAGAAAGTCCTGTAACACTTGGATGCTGAACAACACACTGTTGAATCACCAGTAAGTCATGTAAGAGATTAGAAAGGAAATTCAAATGTTCATGATATTCAACAAAAAGGAACACACAAATTACCAGCTCCCCTGGGACACAGAAAAGGCAGTACTCAGAAGCAAGTTGGAGAGATCTGAAACCAACAATTTAATGAGACATCTGAACCTCCTTGAAAAAGAGCAGCAATATAAACCCCAATCCAGTTGATGGAAAGAAATAATTAAACTTAAATCAAAATTAAATGAATTAGAATCCAAATAAAACATAGAAAGATTCAATAAAACAATGAGTTGGTTCTTTGAAAAAATTAACAAAATTGACAGAACCTTAGCAAATCTTATTAGAAAAAGATGAGAATACACCCAAATAAATAAACTCAGAGATGAGAATGGAAACCACCAAAGAACAACCAAGATTCAGAACATTCTAAGGGAATACTCAAAACTATGCTAATACATTTGAGAACTTGGCAGAAATGGACCTTTTCCTAGCAAATATCAACATGCTGAAACTAAACCAAGATGAGTTAAACCATTTTAACAGGCCCATATCAAGCATTGAGATAGAAACAACAATAAGAGAAGTCCCATCTAAGAAAAGCACAGGACCACACAGATTTACAGCAGAATTCTACAAGGCCTTCAAAGCAGAGCTCACACCAATAGCCCTTCAATGAAACTCAAAGAGAAAGTTCACTACCGAACTCATTCTATGAAGACATCATAACCCTCATCCTAAAACCAGGCAGGGACTCATCAAAGAAAGAGAACTATAGACCCGTTCCTTTGATGAACATTGATGCAAAACTTCTCAAAAAAATTTTGGCCAATTGACTTCAACAATTCATCCAAAAAATCATACACCACAATCAAACAGGATTCATTTCAGGGATGCAAAGCTGGGTCAATATACGCAAATCAATTAATATAATTAATCACATTAACAGGAGCAAGGATAAGAACCACATGGTTATCTCAATAGATGCAGAAAAGGCATTTGATAAGATTCAACACCCATTGATGATGAAGGCTCTGGAAAAATTAGGAATCCAGGGAACATTTCTCAATAAAATAAAGACTGTATATGACAAACTTACAGCCAGCATTATACTTAATGGTGAAAAACTAGCCATTTCCTCTTAAATCAGGAACGAGACAAGGCTGTCCATTCTCGCCACTTCTCTTCAATACAGTATTAGAATGCCTAGCTACAGCAATAAGACAAGATGCAAACATAAAATGGATCCAAATAAGGAAAGATGAAGTAAAACTCTCCCACTTTGCAGATGATATGATCTTGTGTTTAAAGAATCCCACGGACTCCACTCCCAAATTATTCAAGCTTATGCAAAACTTGGGCAAAGTAGCAGGGTATAAATTTAACCTTCAAAGACCAATGGCTTTTCTGTATGTCAACAATGAGAAAAGGGTGGCTGAAATCAGGAAAGCAACTCCATTTGTAATAGCTCCACAAAAAATAAAATACCTAGGAATTAACTTAACCAAAGAAATGAAGGACCTCTATGATGAAAACTTTAAAACCCTGAAAAAGGAAATCAAAACAGAACTTAGAAAGTGGTAAAAACTTCCATGCTCCTGGATTGGAAGGAGCAACATCATGAAAATGGCAATACTTCCCAAGGCTATCTACAAATTCAATGCAATACCTATCAATATCCCAAACTCATTCTTCAAGGAATAGAAGAGACAATCCAAAAATTCATATGGAACCATAAAAGACCCTGAATAGCAAAAAAGATCCTTAACAGAAAGAACAGTGCTGGAGGAATATCAATACCAAATTTCAAACTCTACTACAATGCCATAATATTCAAAACAGTACTGGCACATGAACACACCTCAGGACCAATGGAATAGAATTGAACCTACAGATATATAGCAATCTAATCTTCGATAAGGAAGCTAAAAAATTAGAGTGGAAGAAAGACAGCCTTTTAAGTAAATGGTGCTGGCAAAATTGGTTAATACCTTGTAAAAAACCAAAGCTAGATCCTTATATATCACCCTACACAAGAATCAACTCCAAATGGATCAAAGACCTTGGAGTCAAAGCAGACACTCTGTAAACATTACAGGATGCAATAGGAGAAACCCTAGGTATACTTAGCACAGGCTGAAATTTTATTAATAGAGACCCAGAAACATAACAAATCAAAGAAAGGTTGGACAAATGGGATTGCATAAGGTTGCAGAGCTTCTGCAAGACAAAGGACATAGCTAGCAAGATCAATAGAAAGCCCACGGATTGGGAGAAGATCTTCATTAGCCATACAATGGACAAGGGTCTCATATCTAAAATATACCTGGAACTCAAAAAATTAAATCCCCCAACAACAAATCCTCAAAGAAACAACTGCCCAATAAGTAAGTGGGCAAAAGACTTAAAGAGAAACTTCTCTGAAGAGGAAAGAAGGATGGCCAATAGACATATGAAGAAATGCTCAACTTCTCTAGCCATAAAAGAAATGCAAATCAGCACAACATTGAGATACCACCTCAGCCCAGTTAGAATGGCTAGAGTCAAGAACTCTAATAACAACAGATGCTGGAGGAGATGGGGACAGAATGAAACCTTACCGCATTGTTGGTGGTTGTGTAAAGTTGCTCAACCACTTTGGAAAGTAGTATGGAGTTTCCTCAAAAGACTCCACGTAAAGCTCCCCTATGACCCAGCAATCCCATTTTTTGTGCATTTACTCAAATGATCACAAACAAGACCACACTAAAGCTACCAGCACAACTATGTTTATTGCAACATTATTTACCATAGGTAACATACGAAACCAACCCAGATGCCCATTAGATGAATGGATCAAGAAAATGTGGTATATATACACAATGGAATTCTATGCCTCCATCAGAAAGAATGACATTGCCCTATTTGTTAGGAAATGGAAAGACTTGGAAAAAATTAAGTGAAGTAAGCCAGGCCCAAAGAAACATAAGTCCCATGGTTTCCCTTATTTGCAATAACTAGTATATTTCTGAGACAAGCAGAAAAGGTAAGATAAGTTCATGTTAGGTGAAATGAACCACAAGATAAGTATTCAAATGTTTTTTTTTTCTTGAAATTGTTTCTAACATATTTATAAGATGATTTCTTTGTTGCTTTGTATGTCCCTCCCCCACGGTATAACCCCTGCTTTCATATATTTGATGTTGGTATAATTTGTGGAGGGAAAGGGCAAAAACAAACTTTAAATAGGGATACATTGGACCCTTTGCAACGATGAGCCATACAAGTCATTATGTCGAATAACGAACTTTACAACTTTCACTGGGGATGGGGAGTTGGGGGGGTAGGAGAGGAGATGGGAAGGGATGGAAAGGGGAAACAATGGAGGAGGCAACAATGCTTGATAAGAAATGTACTCATTACCTTGCCCATGTAATTATAACCCCTCTGTATGGTATTTTGCCAATAAAAAAATTTAAAAAATTGTCACAAAACACATTTTTTGACAGAATAAACATTAGTGTATCACCTAGAATCTGGGTATGGTTAGTAACTCTAGAGGATTTTCTCATACTTTCAGAATTTTCATAAACATATATAATAGAAGTCAAATGGGGTGGTTTATACCTATAATCATAGCTACTCTGAAAATGGAAATGTCGATAGTTGCAGTTCAAGTTCAAGCTGGAAAACATACAAGAGACCTCCATCTCAATCAATAAAAGCTGGGTGTGCCAATGTATGGCTGTCATCCTACCTATGTTGAACATAAAACTAGGAAGTTCACTATCCAGGTATCCTAGGAATAAACAAATACAAGATTCTATCTCAAAAACAATCAAAGCAGGGGCTAGGAAGGTGGCTCAGTGGTAGAGCGCTTGCCTTGCATGCCTGAGGCACTGGGTTCGATTCCTCAGCACTACATAAGAAAAAAGAAAAAAGCCAGAAGTGGCACTGTGGCTCAAGTGGTAGAGCACTAGCCTTGAGCTGAAGAGCTGAGGAACAGCGCCCAGGCCCAGAGATCAGGCCCCACAACTGGACCCAAAAAACAAACAAACAAACAAACAATCAAAGCAAAAATTGCTGGATGTGGCATGATTCAAGTGGTCAGGTGCCTGCCTGGCAAATGCAAGGCTCTGAATTTGAATCCACGTACTTACCTCAAAAAATTAAAAGTAAACAATATGAATTAATTCTCTAAATAACTTCTCAGTGTAATTATCTTATATATTCTCCAAATAATCTTGTAGTGAACACAGAGAATTGATTAAGCCAGATAAATATAATACTCCAGAATCATAGAATGGCTCAGAGGTCAGCTCTGAGATCAATTCAGTGTCTGGATCTTACTGTTCTTAGATCCACAATCTTATGGGAAAAGAAAAAGAATGTATAATTAAAATACATTTATTTACAATCTTCATCCAACTTCACATATTGAAATTCTATCTCAAATATAATGTTACAGAAGTTGTCCTTTGTGTGTGTATGCGGACATGTGGATGGTAATTAAGTTGTGGAGGCAAGCCTTCATTAATGGTATTTAAATAAACAAAACCGAATAGATTTCAATCCTGATCTTTAATACAGTGCATCAATCTGAAAAACAAAAATCCTGACTATGCTGGCATTGCAATCTTGGGCCTCCAGGCTCCAGAATGTAGAAATAAATCTGTTGTTTATAACCAATTCAGTGTCTGGTAATTTGTCGTCATAGGTCAAGAGGACTAACATTAAGCCAGCTGAAAAGAAGAGTTGTGGTTTCTTTCTTCTTTTTTTTTTTTTTGTCGGTCATGGGGCCTAAACTCTGGGCCTGGGAGCTGTCCCTCAGCTCTTCAGCTCAAGGCTAGAGCTCTTCCAATTGAGCCTCAGCTCTACATCTGGCTTTTTCTGCTTTGTGGTGCTGAGGAATCAAACTAAGGGCCTCATGCATGCAAGGCAAGCACTCTACCACTGAGCCACCTTCCCAGCCCTGGTTTCTCTATTTTCTTTTTCCATCTTTCCAGAGGCCCTCTGATATTGAAAAATGCTAAGACTCCATACAGAAAAATTTTCAAACTGCCCTGTTGTCCAACTCTGACTTCACAAATTTTGGAGTGTAAAGAATGACATCAAGTACCTAAGAGACTGAATACAGGACACTTCATTATCTTCTGCTTTGCTCATCAGCACCTGGTGCAAATTTACACTATATAAACAAGTCAACTAACAGTAGTTATAACAAATTTTAAAAATGCATAGCCTGAAAACACTTTATGAACACTCGCACTGTAGTCTCATTGGCTCCCATATCCAAAATAAGAAACAGAGGCTTAAAGAGAGGTAGGTAATTTACCCCAGGTTGCAAAAACTGGTATATTGGTACATTTAAACTCAGACTACTCTATATCCATACTCAGGCTAACATACTATGGGCATTTATTTTTCTACAGAAATAAAAGTCTCACAGAACTTTTTTCAAGTTCTAGACATATGTTCTACCATGATATCTCTATCCTGGGTGCTTTACTGGTGCCCCCAAGTCATATCAGCTGAAGTTGATACATCTGTACCCACTCAAATAAAAATGGCTGAGACTTGGGCAACTGTACTTTTATAATCTCCCATGCAGTAAAAATGTGTAATTAACAGTATGAAATCCTGGGTTAGAGAATAAATTTTCTATGATGGTGTTAGGCCCACCTCGCAAATCTTTCTTGGTCTCTCTCCTTCCTTCCTTTTTAGTGGTGGGGATTGAACCCAGGACCCTGTGCATATTAAGAAAGTGCCTTAACTCCAAGCTATATGACCATTTCAATTGCTCCAATTTCACTCTCCAATTCACTGCTACATTGTTCCTGATACTTTACATTTCCGGAGCATAATATTTGGAGATTATTGCACTTCATAAGCTTTTCATCATTTTACAGAATATTTATTTTCTCCTTCCTATGTATCAAGACACTGTGCAAGAAGGATTTTGTTGAACTCTCCAGGCAGAGTTCATGGCTCATCATCAGGTTCGATTTAAATGCATATCATTATATTATTACATTTAGAATAACAACGCACTTAAATAATTGTTTCTCTTCTTCAGACTATTGGTAGACCCATGTTCTATTGTAGCTTTTATATAAACAGGAATAGAATTTTTCTTGTCTTATTTTCCTTTTTTTGACTTGGTACAAATTTTTCTGATTGTATAGAACTGTTTTTTTCCAAGAATATTTTTTTCAGGACATTTCTGCATATTGTGTATACTACAATTAAGAGATTTCCAGCCAAAGAAAACAACTCAGAATTCTAGAGGTTAATGACTATACTCTGGATTCCTGTGCACTTGGCACTGCATTTGGCATCTCAGTGTTACAACAATAGACAATCTATATTGAAAGTTGCTTTCTTTTTGGTTTCCCATTTTGAGCCATATAAATCATTTAAGGTGTACAGCAATTTAACCATGGGAGTATGAGCTGGTAATCTTTTTTTAAAAAAAAATTTATTGTAAAGATACTGTATAGAGGGGTTACAGTTACATGAGTAAGGTAATGAGTACATTTCCTCTTAAGCATTGTTACCCCACTCTTTGTTTTCCCCCTACATTCCCTTCCCTCCTTATTCCCCAACTCCTCCTTCCCCCTATCATGAAATTGTGAAGTTCATTTTCAACATAGTGTATTGTACATCTCATTGTTACAATTGGTCAACCTGTATCCTTGCTTCAGAATTTTGTTATTTCCCTTCCCCTCCCCAAATTAGAAAAAAAAAAACGTATAAAGAAGATGCAGGGAACCGGAATGAAATACAGTGACAACAGAGGATATATGAGCTGGCAATCTTTAGCCTTCAAATTCCAAAACAAAAGCAAGCAATGAATGATAAAAATTGTTCATAAGGGTACTCTCACCCTTCCAATTGGCGTTCTGATTCTTCCATTAAAATAAAATCTTGGTAGAATCAAATTCTGATCCAGGCTAAAATGCAATACTCATGAAAATGAAGACATTAAGTTGGTATTAGTTAAATATGCCTTCCTATTAATGGAATGCCATGGAAAAGGGTTTTACAAAAATGATGATAGCAAGAGGGATTTTGGACAAAGGCATTATAGTGGGTAAGGCGTGTAAAAGTTACAAAACTGGAACTTCATGCTGGGAAAAAGATTAACTTCACAGGGAGGAATAACTTACTATTTTAGATGAGCCAAATTAAGATGGATGATTTGATGATGCATTTAATATTATGGAGACAACAAAGAGTTTCAGTGATTGAGACAGTTCAATTAATTATGGAATATATAAGCACTGGACTCCCATGTAATCATTATAAGTGATGTTCTTAGAACAGTATGCAATTTCTAAGGATGTTATTGGATAGAAAATATATACATGATATAATGAGATGAAAAGTCAAATTATAAAGTAGGCTCACACCTGTAATCCTACCTACTCACAAGGGTGAGATTTGAAGATCATGGTTCAAAGTCAGCCCCTGGAGGAAAATCTATTTAACCACCAAAATGCCAGAAATGGAGATGTGGCTAGTGTTGAGGAAAAAGAAAAGCAGAGAACAATGTGTAGGCCCCGAATTCAAGCTCCAGTTTTGGCAATAAACAAATGAATAATTAAACAAACATATGACCCCAAAGTGAAGGAAAATATGTATATGCATATATGCGTGGCAGAAGGGTCTAACTGTGGTGTTCCAGTGTTCACCTTGTGGAGCTCCAGAATGGGGACAGCACAAACATTTACTTAAAGGAAATCAAAAGTGACAATATATTGGAAATGATCTGTACACTTGGGGGGGGGTGATTGAGAGAGCGAGGGAAAGAGGAAGAAAAATGAGGGAGGGGAAACAAGTTAGGAAATGTTATCACAACCTTACTTATGTAACTGTAACCCCTCTGTACATCACCTTGACAATAATATTAAAAAAATAAAAAACAAAACAAAAGCATTTATTTATGTTATATTTAAAAGTATATTTTAAAAAGAATTATAGGCATTATTTAAATTTCTAATGCATGGCCACACTCTACTGGAGTGTACTGGAATTTGGAGAGAAGTACATGAGTCCATGAGTAAGGACCCCAATAAGAATTCCACAAAGGAATGTCAACATGGACCAAAGGGTCCTACCCATAGTACCTTGCTTCTACAGCAAATCACACAATCTCCCAAATCCACATAATTTAATCATTTAAAGGCAAATGATGAACCAACATCTCCATTTGTAGGAATACATACTTGCGACAAGGATGGAAAAGGCACCGAAAGCCAAAGTAAATGTGATGCAATTTTAAGGAAGATTCCATAGATAAAGGAATGTGTCCCACACATTTCCAACTCTAAATCTGGGAAAGTTAGTCATCTTTGTCATACTAATAAAAACCACAAAAAAGCTAACTGTAGGATTCAAAAGGATTGCATGAGAACAGGTGTTCATTGTGACAGCACAGCAACTTCAGTGCAAATTACTATGTCTCTTTCCTTGTTTTCTTCCCACCTCATTCTTGAATTCTGAAGGTGAGATTCTGAGGAGCCAGTTTTCTTTGCTCCAGTAATTAATGAAAGGGAACAGGTGATTGGAGATACAATTTCTTCACAGAGTTCTTGGATTCTCATTCTTTATTAAGCTTACTGAGTACTAATGGGATTGTAAAACACAAGAAAGTCCTAAGTTTTCCACTAATTTTTTAAATGCCTGCTGTAAGAACAATCAAAATTAACAAAAGAAACAACTCAGAAAGATATTTGTGGTGTATTGATACCAGGAGAATTTGAAATGTCACATGTAAATACCAAATGACATTTACAAAGCACAAACCCTAATTCTTCTGTGAGCTAATGTGATAATTACACATTTATATTTTCCAACAAAATCACCATTGAGAACAGCACAGCCAATTTCAATCACAGAAGCAAAGCTGCAAAGAATTGCTAAAATTTTCACATATTCATTCCTAGAGTTGAGAGGGTTGGTTCTGCTGACGTTGACTGTTTGATCCTTTTCTTCCTCACAAATAAATGTGCCTATGTAGAGCAATTTATGTCTATAACTTCATGGGTGTCTAGCCTTTCTGGTCTGATCTTCAGTCTGAGTACCAACTATGTTTATGAACATGGACCATCCCTTAAGCAGAAACACACTCTAAAACAGTTCTAACAGAAACATCTGTGATAATGGATATATTCCATATATGCATTGTCTAATAGACTAGCCACTGGCTAGATGTGGGTACTGAACCTCAAATGTGAATTAATTCTTCCAATTTCAGTTAAATGAAATTTTAAATAATGAGATGCATCTATTCACTGTTAACTGGACAGCTCAGTTACCAAATAAGGAAGCTGAAGTTCTCACAACAACGTGATAAAATATAATCCAAATGAAGAAGGTTCCATGCCTGCATGCCTGTGAATTATCTGAGCTTTTCTGTCTTATAGAATTCAGTCATCACTCACCTAGATTGACAGCTTGGAGGAAAGGAGTGGGAGATAAACACAAGCTACTTGGGATACTGAGAATTGCTCCTTGAAGATGAGGGTTGTGCATGAATCTTTTCTGTGTTTAGTAGACAGCAAAGTGTGTAGAATCCTGTAGGTAGAAAAATAATGTTTGTATTTCCATATGTCAAACAGGTGCTCTGTTTATCAAAACGGGGGAGAATTCAGATAGGTGAATTCTTTAAATATACAAACAATATATAGAAAATTTGCTACATTCTATTCCATGATAGGCCCTGGAATAAACTTTGGTTCTTTGTACCATACTCTGTAAATATTCACACACTAAAAAACAGAAATATAATCCTTTATTACTGTTAAAAATACATAGGCTATCTTCATAAAAATATTTGTGGACCTATTTTTTCCTTAATTTCTTCCACACCTGCATTAAGAAATGGCTCTAAGAGAAAAGCTTCTAAATGTGTAAAATATGAACTCCATCTATGTCATTTGTTGAATTGTACTCTAGATAGGATTGAAGTCTCTACTTCATCTTAAGGCTTAGGGCTGGAAAAAGAATAAGTATTCTCAACAAATTGTCATGCCTCACTTTTAAGGAGATCTATGTATTTATTAGGAGAAATATGTATTGGTCTTGGTAGCTAGGACCCTTCAAGAAACAAAAGAAAAAGAACAATTCTTCGGCAGTCTCAAGTATTTGCCTATCTTCAAGTGAACATTAGCTGCTCTATATTCTATAATATATTTGCAAGAATATTTTTGCAAGCTATTTCTAAGCTATTGTCATCCTCCAGAGTAAAGTTCAAGCATGCCTATTTCTCATTATATAGATGGCAGTTGCTCAAAGTCAGAACCCATTGTTTGTATAGGTTTCACATGTCTATCACTACTTCACTCAGTGGCACTGAGGGCTGAGAGATTCACTTCAAATATACAAATACACACACACATACACACACACATATCTCACTGGCTTTCACTATTGCTATAAAAATTAAGTCCTTTTTGTCTCTGACCGAAGAGCATTATAAATTGCCTAGCATCCATGAAAATGTGACAAATTCATTATTAACTTGCAAGTAGGTTAAATCTCAAACTTCACACATTTCTAAATACTCATATGAAGAAAAATGTATTCCTAGAGTTTTAGTGTGCTTCTATATTACAAAGCTCTTAATTTTCATCTTATTTACCCGGAGGAGGCAACAATGCTCGATACCAAATGTACTCATTTCCTTGCTCATGTAACTGTAAGCCTTCTGTAAAGTATTCTTACAATCAAAAACGTACAAAAAGGGGAAAAAAGAAATTGAAAATCATGTACTTCCATTAGAACTAACTAAATTTAAGGGTTGTAACTTTCTATAGGTTTTTAAGGACCTAAGAAGTTGTGAATATGACCAAAAGACCTTTACTAAAAGTTGAGGGAGAGAGATCCAAAAGTGGAAGTAGATAGGCTACCAGAGCATAATTATGTAGCTTTAGTTCACTGTTACCATAACAGGAGTGCAAATCAATATGATGGTTCATAGTTACAGGACCAGTAGACATACTGGAAACTGACATCAGAGAATGGTCATTCATTGTGGAAAAACACAAATCAGGATGCACCAAAGGATGCAATCAACAGTGTCCAAAAAAGCAGCACAGAATGGGATAAAGTCATTGCAAGCATATATTTGATAAGTGGTTCACTTCAAGAATATATACAGAACATCATCCCAACAACAATACATAAACCAATTTTACAATGTGCAAAGAACTGAGATGTTTCTCCAGAGAAGACAAAGTGTTAACAAGCCCACAAAAAAGGTGTTTAATATCACTAATCCCCAGAAAGTGTAAGTCAAAATAATGAAGGAAATTACCACTTCATATGAATTAGGTGGGATAACTACTAAAAATAAAGTAACAATATTGACAAAAGTGTGGTGAAATTGGAACCTTTCTATGGGAAACAGTATGGCATCTTTTCAAACAATTAAAAACAGGAATATTCATACTTGTAATGCTAACCACTCAGGACAGGAGGCTGAAATGCAAGGGTTGAGGTTCAAAGCCAGCCCGGGCAGAAAACTGCAAGTTGACCTGTGGCTTAAAGTGATAGAACACTAGCCTTGAGGAAAAGTTCAGGGACTGTAACCTGTCCCTGAGTTCAAGCCCCATGACAAAAAATAAAGAAGGAAAAGAAAATTATCATATGATCCAATGACTACATTTCTGGGCATATACTCTAAAGATCTAAAAGCAAGGTCTGGAAGGGATCTTTGTACATTCATATTCATTTTGTACAATACTCAAAACATGGAGGCAATCCAAGTGGCCATCAACAAATGAATAAGCTAAAGCAAATGTGGTTTTTACATACAGTTGTATATTATTTCAACTTTAAAAAGAATTATGTTGTGACAGATGCTATATTATGGATGAATCTTTGGGACAATTTGCTAAGTGAAATAATCCAGTCACAAAAGATCAAATATTACATGATTCTACTTATGTCAGTTACATAGAACAGTCAAATTGATAGAGATAGGAAGCAAAATTGTACTTGATGCATATCTTGAAGCAGAGGAGAGTGGAAAATTGTTTTAATGAATATAGAATTTGAATCTTGGAAGATGAAACGAGTGTGGACATTGAGCTTGTAGAATATTGTAAATGTACATACTACTACTATGCTCTATTCTTAAAATGATTAAGATAATAAAACCTGGGAGAGGAAAAGGAGAATGATGAAGGGGTAAGTATAATCAAGATACATTGTATGCCTATGTGGATATATCAAAATAAAATCCATTTATTTAACTAGGTAATGCTAATACAGAGTTTTAAAAAGATAACAAATTTTAAGTTACATTCATTTGACCGCAATTATTGAAAAAAAGAAGAAAACAACCACCACAGGCTGGGAAAACAACTTAAATTGCCAGTGTGCAATAAACCTGGGTTCAAAACTATATCTCACTTAAGTGTGTGAGGCTGCTTTTTAAACATGCTTTTATATTATTATCTTTAAGTAGTTGTACAAACAAGTTCCCATTCTACAAAACAATATATGAATACGAGGTGTCTGACAACATTATCACCCATCCCTCCTAACCCAACCCTTCTCTCACTTTTTTAAAAAAATTGAGAGGGCTGGGAAGGTGGCTCAGTGGTAGAGTGCTTGCCTTGTATGCCTGAGGCCCTGGGTTCGATTCCTCAGCACCACATAAGCAAAAAGAAAAATACTGGAAGTGGCGCTGTGGCTCAAGTGGTAGAGCGCTAGCCTTGAGCTGAAGAGCTGAGGGATAGCGCCCAGGCCCAGAGTTCAGGCCCCACTACCAGACCAAAAAATAAATAAATAAAAATTGAGAGATGTGATTACATAATTTTCACATATTTCACAGTATTGTGGAATCCTGATACTTAAAGTCAGAAACACATTTGAACCTTCCCAAGAAAAATTATCATTATCATGGTGTATAACGTTTGTGAATTCTGTGAGCTTTGACAATACAAATTATTTCTTCCATATCAGGTGATGTTTACATTTCTTGCCTTTTGCTATTCCCTCTTATTCCTCCTTTCCCATCACTGTCTTTGTGTTGCTTAATTCTTTTCCTTTTCCGACCAGTGCAGCTGATGGGCCCCTTTTTTGTATGTTGTTCCATTTCCCACTCATTATGTTCCTCCTTCTGGCTTCCCTCCGTTGAGTGCACTGAGACTGTTTTTAATGTAATGATAGTACGCTCAGGGAAATCATCCCTTTTGTACAAAATACATTGTCAGTTTGCTGTAATTTGGATGTTATCATACACATAATAGCATATGTAGCATATGAGATATGTTTCCTCTTTTTCTTATGCTTCAAAGTAGTTTCTAGTTGAACATAAAATGTATCATCTGTTCCCCATAAAAAATAGTAAAACATTATACATGAGGTATATGATATACATAGCAAAATATCTCAAGTGCCTACCATAATGTCCACCCTTCCTTTCTGAATCAATAGAGACACCTTTCGATTTAACTGAAGTCCAAGTTAAGTAAAATAATGATAACATTTCTCAATAATACAGATAAAAATGTTACCTGATAGCATCTAGGATATTGTCTTAAAGGACAGTACACACATGTTCTGTATTTCTTTATTTCCTTCTTTTTGTTCTTTCACCTCACTTCCTGGATCTTGGAAGTGATTACTGACATTTTAGGAGTCACCTTGGGCCAAGATAGTGAGGGCTAAATCCTAATGCTGGGGTATGCCTCCATCTTCTTGGAATCCTCATGCCTGTACTGTCTTCCTCTGGGCTTTCAACAGATAAGAGACTAAACCATTACTAGTTATATTGTTATGATCATTGAGTTCTCCTGTCCTTAAGATACTTACACTGTGGATTGATATGCACTCACAGAAAATACATAGTATTGCTTTTTATTTTATATATATATATATATTGTCCTTTAAGTAGTTTTACAAAGGGCCATCATTCAACAAGTCAGTTAATAAATACAATGCAGCTTGATCAATATCACTGCTTCTATCAGTTTTCTTTCATTTGTTCATCAAAACGTCATTACCAGTTATATATTGAACATATTGTTCTGCTACTAAGAACTTGCTTCATCTGCAGTTAGATTCCTAAGTATGCTTTCAGATGCACAAATATGATCTTCAGGCTAAATGCAGCTCAGAATGTACGTTCAGGAGAAATTACTTCCCACAACAAAATACAGGACTATGAAGATAATACAAGCACCCAGGAAATGGTGGCTCCTACTTCAACTGACTTTAGAAATACAGTCCAGTTATTTCTCTGCCCTAGATTTGCTAAAGGTATCTTGGCTCAAAGCAGAACTGTTGGCTCAAAGCAGAACTGAATTTGCCTCTGTAAGTAGAAATCAATTTGCATTCAAGGTAAGTGTGCAAGTTTAAGTCAGAGGGCTTTGCTGCTTCAAAACAGCAATTTAGATATCCAATCTCTCTGTCAACAGTGTTTCATGGGACACCACAATGTACAGTGTCCTGTGAGTAACAAGTGGAGATGTGCCATGCAGAGGGAGTTAAACCACTTCAGCTGGGTAGTTGTGGATAAAAGGTGATGGTTGGAACTGGTTCCAACATGGTGGGGATGAATGATGCAGAAAAAAATACACACCTTGTTCCCATCAAGCTTTAGGTGCTAACACATGTGCTTTTTCTGACTATTGTCTGGAAAGTGTCCCTCTACCCTCCATCCAAGCAAAAGTGTTTTCCGTGCTTGTGCTCTGAGATGGAGTATCCAGTAAGGAAAATTCCATAATCAAACTCTGAGATTGGGAAACCAATTACGAGACGCCATGTAGCACAAGCCCACCCACTGACCAATCAATCTAGGAACATGCCCTAAGGGGCAGAGACAAAGGGCTCTACATATACCTGAGGGATGTGGGCCCCTTCTGACCAGCTCTTGGTTCCTCTTTTCGCTGAGGAATCTGTTTCACTGCTCTGTTTTCGCTTTGAAGAAAAACTGCTTTAAAAACTTTTCTGCTCTCGAATTCTTTAAAGAAAACAAACTTGAGACAGAGACAATACTGCTATTCTGAAGATGCTGGGGGCAGGGAAGCCTTGGCCTTCAGCTTTGAGACTAAATTTAGAATTCGGTAACTTAGGTGCTGTGGTTTCAGATTAATTAGGTTTCAGGCTAATGTCTGCATTTTCTCAGTTCTTCCTAAAGTATTAGGAAAAAAACAACAACCACAACAAGAACCCAGTACTAGGCTAGCAAAGGCTCAAGAAATTCTCAGCTTGTCTTTTTTTTTCTTGTAAGACTCTAACAATGAAAATTTAATGCAGCAAACTAGCATCTTTAAGGTGTTAAATTCTGTAGAATGTGGTTTCTTTCCTTCCTCTTGTTCTGAGATAGAAACTGATCTATTCTAAAGCCAAAGGATATGATTTCTTCACCAGCTAGATCAGGTTCGCTAACTTTTGCTTTCTTAAAAACTGCTTAACTCAGCCGGGCGCTGGTGGCTCACGCCTGTAATCCTAGCTATTCAGGAGGCTGAGATCTGAGGATCACAGTTCAAAGCCAGCCCGGGCAAGAAAGACCGTGAGACTCCTATCTCCAATAAATCACCAGAAAACCGGAAGTGGCACTGTAGCTCAAGTGGTAGAGCGCTCGCCTTGAGCTGAAGAGCTGAGGGACAGCGCCCAGGCCCAGAGTTCAAGACCCACAACCGACAAAAACAAAACAAAACAAAACAAAACAAAAAAAACTGCTTAACTCCTGTAAGAGGGAATTGAAGACTGTCCGGCAGGAGCGATTGAGTGTAAGATGTGGGAAGTGTTCTCATACTCTGCATCTAGAGGGCTAGACAACATGTTCTGCTCGCTGCCTCAAGCAATTCAGAAAATGGCTTGCATTTTCTAAAACCTAAATCCAAAGTTTCACCTTCTCCTTCCCACCAAGAATTCTCCATCAGGCCTCTTCCTACCATAGTGTCTTGGCAGCTTAGAACTGCTTTGCCTCAGAAATGTGGCATCAGAAGTGTGCCCTGTGGTCAGCCAAGCAGCTGGGATCTGACTGATTCATCTATGGTGCTGAATATGCTGCAGCCCAATTGTGCTCTGTGCTCAGAGAGGCTTTCTTCTTTCTATTTGTGCTAGGAGCAGAAGTACAAGACAGGTTTGTTTGTTTGTTTTTTATAAAGGATCAGCCACACACAGCTGTTGGTTTCATAACCACTTCCTGAAGTGTTTGCCTAAGGGAGCCAAGACAATATGTGAATAAGGTATTTTCACCTGGAAGCTCATAAGCCTCCATTCCAAAGAGGGAGCTGCTGATAGTAAATTCTGTCTGGGAATGGACTGAGTAGGAATTAGAATCTTTTTCGCTGAAAGTGATTGCTTGAGGGAAAGCACTGACTAAGCATAGCATCATCTTACAAAAAACTATTTTAACTAAAGTATATCCTGTTACTAAAATCGTTCTAGGGACTTGAGTCATAGTTTAATTCATAGAGTACCAGCTGAGTAAGAATTTTCTAACAATTTCTGGCCTGGTTTAGTGGATTGCTCTGAAACTCTTAAACCCCCTTTTTGAAGCCAGCTGAGCTTCAAAAGAGCCAATTGTGTAAGATTGTTAACACGACTTCTGATCAATACCAGAAGTAGTAACTCATTATGGGTAAAACCTGGGCAATCTTCCTACTCAGAGTAGTTGTTTAATTGGCTTCCTGTCAGTAACAAGCCCTTTAACAAAACTAAACTTTGTCATGCTAAGTACTTTTCAACTTGGTGGTCTTTCTTGGGATATTGGGTTACACAGGGGAGTATTCCCAACAATTTGGGGACTAGTCCAGGATCCTTGTTACACAAGGGGAATGTGGGGAGACCCTCAGAGAAGACACATCCTGCCTTGTTGAGGTAGCTCAAGGTTGGGTTAAACACCATCCGTTGTGGTTAATGATGGAAAGTGTATCAGCAATGTCAGGAAAGGGCCCAAGGAAGCACCCCAATAAAAAATAACCTCATGAATTGGCCGTGAGAGGAAAAATTGAACTAGAGCATATTACCTTGTTGGTTGGGGATTATCATGGGCTGAATGTGTCTTAGGCACAAAGAGAACTTGAGTCTTGAGGTGCATTTTCATTCTCTGGCCCAAGGATAAAAATGTGGGAGCTGGATCCTGGGCCACCTTGTTTTCAAATGTCATCTATCTGTGCCTCAAAAATCCATAGTCGCTGCTTGATGAACTGAAAATAAACTACCTAGTTCTTCACTCTATAACACTATGATGATCACCAGTGTGTTCCGACTCTGTAAACCTGCTTCTCAAATCAGTCACCACTTTTCTCCCTTTGGAATAAAATGTATTGTTGACTTCTCAAAAAAAAATGTGGGAGCTGGAGGAAGCCATATTCGAGAAATCTCCAGTAAGGGGAGAGTTGAAAATGAGAGAGGTGCACAAGAAACTTACAATAGGGAGGATTGAGTGCACCAAAAACAAATCACAAGAGGCCTGCTAAAAGGGGGAATAAGAATTCTAGGCCTAAGGAACCCAAGAAAAATGATCCAAGGACCTGCTTCTGATAATCCACTGGGAGAATATTGACAAAGGTCTGAGAACACTCATAAATAATGGATAATTTTCATTATGGAGCTCCATAATGTGCACTAGTCCAAACAAAAACTTGCTATGCATATGTGCTTGCATGTGTGTGTTTTAAATCTTATATGTTGCCAGGGGAACTCAAAAAAGTCCTATTCACTAAACTCCTTCAGCTGCCCACTTTGACCCTGAAGCCTGGATTTATCTCCTAGCTGATCCAAGGATGTATGGCTTTGGAACCTCAGTTTCAGAAGCAGACTCTCTGGATAAACTTAAAATTTAAGTCCAAAGCTGGGTGCCCGTGGCTTGCACCTGCAATCCTAGCTACTCAGGATCTGAGGATTGGGGTTCAAAGCCAGCCCAGGGAGAAAAGTCCTTGAGACTCTTATCTCCAATTAACCACCAGTAAACTGAAAGTGGCACTGTGGCTCAGGTAGTAGGACTTTCACCTTGAGCTGAAGAGCTTAGGGACAGCACCCAGGCCCAGAGTTCAAGTCCTATGACCAACAAAAATTAATGCTTGGGTGAAATGGATTAAATATTCTGTCTGCCATTACTGTTAAGCTTGTATGACACAGAGACCAGAAAAACAAGTGGTCCACTTCCCACTGTGATGAACCTCAGACCCCCAAGGCATGGAATGCCAAACACAGCCTGGGGAAACTTGTAAGACCCTGCTGTTGCTGTTCCCAAGAATAAGGATCTAAGAAAAAAAACCTATCTTCCTGAGGTAGGGGGGAACAATTGGCATTTCTGGGACACTTATCAAGATGCAGGGAAGACCGAACCTGTGAAGAGATGAGCAGTAAGCATTAAACATAGCAAGGGGGAATGTCTAATGGTATTTTGGAGGACCAGTGTTGGAGACATTCCTGGCCAACTAGAGTAGAACCTGTGCTTTGGTTCAATTGGACATCCCTTTCATGCTAGCATTTCATCCACCTGTCCATTTTCAAACATTTTATACTAGTTAGAAGAGACCCCTTCCCTAGAGGGTCATTTGTATTTCCTATTAACATAGGTGCTTTTCAGGATCCCCCCAAAAATTTCCAAAAGGTTCAAAGCCAGAAACTAGATAGCAGCTTATGAACCAGTTTTATTCTGATCATTAGTATAAATAAAATAAATTTCGGGGGCTGACAATATGGGTTAGTGGTCAATGGTTTGCCTAGCATGCATGAAGCCCTAGGTTTTATTCCTCAGCACAACATAAATAGAAAAGGCTGGAAGTGGCTCTGTGGCTCAACTGGCAGAGTGCTAGTCTTGAGCAAAAGAAGCTCAGGGAGCCCCAGGACTGGCAAAAATAAAATGTAGAATAGAGTAAGATGAACAGAGGTTTGTTAATTATACTAAAAGATTTTTTTAAACCCATAAATGAAATGCTCTAGTAGGATGGCATGGGCAAATTAGTTCTAGAAACTATCTGAAAAGGGAAGAGTTTGTGTGGTGACTGGAGGCCAAAGCTGCATAAAGGCCTTAGAAGGATTGAACATTGTCAGTGAGCTAACTAAAAACTCAGATGAAGGGCTGAGAAGGTGGCTCAGTGGTAGAGTGCTTGCCTTGAATGCATGAGCTATGGGTTCAATTCCTCAGCACCACATAAGCAGAAAAAGCCAGAAATGGTGCTGTGGCTCAAGTGGTAGAGAATATCCTTGAGCTGAAGAGCTGAGGGACAGTGTACAGGCCCATATTTCAGGCCTCACAACAAACAAAACAAAGAAAAAAGATAGAAAAGAAAAGTAAAGAAAAAAGCAGGCACCGGGGGCTCACGCCTGTAATCCTAGCTATTCTGGAGGCTAAGATCTGAGGATGGTGGTTCAAAGCTAGGCCTGGCAGGTAAAGTCTGTGAGACTCTTATCACCAATAAACCACTCAGAAAGCCAGAAAACTGGAAGTAGTGCTGTGACTCAATTGCTAGAGCATTAGCTTTGGGCTGAAGAGCTGAGAGACAGCACCCAGGCCCAGAGTTCAGTCCCAACACCGACCAAAAAAGAAAAAAAAAAGGCAAGCTACACCTAACGGGTTTTCTACCAAGAAGGAGGGAGGGTTTTCTGCCAAGAGGGAGGGAGTTTTGAGGGTTTCTAAATAGCAGGAATGCAAGTTTCCCTTCTAGTGGGGGAGGGGATTTCCTTCTAGTAAGGAGGGTGTTAATGATCAAATTGGTCAAAAACATGATTCAGTTTTATAATGCCCAGATAAGTGTCTAATGTTTGTCAGATATTGACCTGTGAAAACATCCTGCTTGGGGAACTCCAAACAGTCTTAATGCCCTTAATGTGACCATGCTTAGTTCCATGGTCTCAATGGACCGTCTAGTTAATCCTACAATATGCTAGCAACTTCAGTCTTGGAGCAGACACTCTGTGTATGACTTTCAATTTTGAATCTACCCAGATTGAAATTGAGACTGGATAAGCAAGGTAAATACTGTGGTGATTCCGTCCACATACTGAGTACTACTATGACTGTGTGGCAGGGAGGCCACACAAGAGGTCCTATTTGTGCTGTCATGGAGCTCAGACCCCATGGGCATGAAATTCATGATAGGTCAGCAAAATGTGATCCGAGACAACTTGCTTCTAAAAAGCAAGACTCTCAAAAAACCCTGAAACTGACTGGTTCCATTCTTTCCAAGTCAACTATACTTGGGGAAAATTTGAAATTTCTGAGAAACTTAGCTGTATGTAGTGAAGGCCAACCCTTTGAGATGAGCAATAAGTACTAATCATAGCCAGGGGAAATGTCTGGTAGTATTGCAGAAGACCAATATTGGAGATGTTACTGGCCAAACTGGAGTGGAATCTGTGCTTTGGTTCAATTGGCCAACCCACACCTTACCCTTCTCAAACACCTTAAATTAAGTAAGGAGAGACTTCATAGTTAGTGGGTCATTCAACTTCATGTTTACAACTATGCTATGTAGGGCCCTTGAAAATTTCCCAAAGAGCTTAAAGCTAGAAATGAGAAACAGCAGCTCAAATTAGTTTTATTCTGTTGATCACAATATGTGTTTTCATTTATCAGCAGGGTTTGTTAATTGGAAATGTCACCATGGAAAAGTAACTAGGAGCCACTGGTAGGACTGAATGGGAAAAATTACGTATAAATATAATACTTGACCAGATAAGATGATGATAAACGAAATGAACCCCAAGATAGGGACGCAAGTGGTTTTTTCTTTCTTGCTATTGTTTCTAAAATATTTATAATATTCCATGTGATTTTTGCTTCTTTGTATTCCCATCCCCCCACATGGTATAACCCATTTCCACTGTGTTTGATGTTGGTGCCCTGCATCTTGTATATACACTTCTCTAATTTGGGGAGGGAAAGAGGAAAAAAAACCAAAATGCTTAAATAAGGATACAGGTTGACCCATTGTAACAATGAGATGCACAAGACTCTGTTGAAAAATAAACTTTACAATTTATGCCGGGGTAGCAGGAGTGTATAGTGTAGTTGTGGAGCTGGGAGGTTAGGGATGGTATAGGAAAATCAAAGGAGGAGGTAACAATGCTTGATAGGAAATGTACGCTCTTTACCTTGCTCGTGTAACTAACCCCTCTGAACAGTATTTTTACAATAAACGTATTAAAACAAAGAATAAATATACTTGAAAGGGAATCTGTGTGGTGATCGGAGGCCAATGCTATAGAAAGACTTACAAGGATTGAATACTGGCAAACAAATTACCTAAAAACTGAGATGAAGCTGAATGTTATCCTAGATGCTCAGTTGGCTCAGTTCTGAGGATCTATGTTTGAAGCCAACACAGGCAGGAAAGACGAGACTTTTATTTCCAATTAACCTGCAAAAAGACACTACCAGAGTTGTGGCTAAAGTGGTAGCCTTGAGAAAAAATGCTCTGGGACAATGCCCAGAGCATGAGATCAAACGCAAGACCAGCCCACAGTCTATTTTACTTAGACTTTGAGTATTGTCAGTTTCCTACTCTACAGCTTACCTAAGTATGGTTAATTTCCTGTGTCCATTTTTTTACTATTCTGTAGTTTTCCAAGTTCCCCAGTAACTGAGTATACTGGCTATTTCATTTTAGCACTCTTAAATTCAGTTTATTTTTTTATTCTGGAATTTGCCTTCTGGACTTTGCATTATATTCACAAACTGCATTGTTGAAAGGGCAACTCCTTTGTACAACTAAAAGATTAAAATAAAAATTAAAATAAAATCACAAAGTTCAGTGAGTTTCTAAGTTGTAAACACTTGGTTGGCTAAAAAGTGGCACATCTGGAGAGAACATGGAATATTCTAATTCCTGAGTGATGTCCTTTTATAATCCTTAATGTAGGAGTAAACTATTTCTGAGGACTGTGAACCATTCTAGCAAATGATCTAACAAAGAAGGGATGATGATTGACATATGAAGATGGGGGGACAATCTTGTAAGGTTCAGCCCTTAAGTGGATGAATCTGATAATTCACTAATGTGTACCAGAGAACTGAATTGCCTATTTTTGAGAAAAATTCCCACAAATGTCCAAAATGTAATGGGGAACAGTATTTAAGAATCTAAGAGGAGGTACAAATGTGAAGTGCAATAACCAGTAAATAGTTAACTCCAACCTGAACTTTAGTGTTGATTCCTAGCCCAATTTTCTTTCTTCTTAGTAGGCTTTTTTCTAAGTTTTAGTAGCAGTTTCTGTATAGAGTAAAGTTTGTTAACCTTATATAAGGTAAAGTTCCCCAAGTTCCTCCTCTTCTTCAAGGACCTGACTGGAAACTGTCAAGAAGAAGAGACCATCTGAAGAAGAGCCAACTTAAGGGTTCACCTTCCAAGTAAAATTCCCCAAATCTGAACACTGTTATTTGAGTGGGGGTAGGGTCACAAGGTTATTCCTTTGAGGCCATGTCAATCAAAATATACCATCCTGGTTTTTCAGTTAAATTAATTTTTGCAGCAAGAAATGAGCTTGACAAATGGTTGATTATTAAGGGTGATATTGGTTCTCAGATCCAGGTTGGAGAGTGGATATCATTGTTAAAGAAATAGACAACCTGATTCTCAGTACAGCCTTTAGGGGAGCTCTGGATGTTTGATTCACCATTCTTCTTGATGACATCTGAAAGAAGCTACCAAATGTGATGACAGGTCAGATTTACAGATAATAGCATTGGATATGTTGCAACTCCACAGGTTACAAGTGACAATTTCTGAAAGGGCATTTATGGTCTGGGTGTAATGGATTATGATGATGAGTCACTCTATGATGTCAAAATTATCATGGATGAGCTATAAACAAGAAGTGTAAGTATTTGTTGGAGCTAGAGGCATTTTCTGATGACATTGGTGAAGTTACATTTCTCAGGATTCACATTCATCAGAAACATTGAAATATGAGAAAAGGGACACAAATGATTATCTTTTATGCTTCCCTCTTTAAGCCCAGAATCCTCCTATTGAAGACATCAGAGAACTCCACAAATAGTTCCATACTCATACCTTTGATGTTGGTGGAAGATGAGGAGGTGTTTTACATTGATGACAAGTTTCTCAGTCTCAGATATGATTGTACCGCCCATGGGCTCACACTGGAACATATAGACTATATAGTTGTTCAGAAAGGTCACATTAACGACTATGATATGCACTTTGTCAGAGTTAAGGCATCTCTGTTTACCAGGTACCCAATAATAGCCAAATACATTTGCTTTGCCTTTCACTGTTATGTCTTGAGGACTTGGTGAAACTTTATGCAGAGGAGTAGAGAACCTACCAATTCTGAAATTCCATTAGGTATTAATTACTTTGCACACAATGGGTCCTATTTTTTTTTTTACAGAAATCCTGTTAGCTTGTATGTTTTCATTTAATAAAATAGATCAAATGTCATCACTCTCTAGGATTGTGATCCTGAGGAAATGACTAAATCTCCCTTATTTCTAAAGTGACTCAGATCTGTTCCAAGTTCATAGAAATTTCTTCTTACCAACAACTGTTCGAATATGATACTTGTGCTTTGTTGATCTCGTTAAGCACCTTTGGATACAAAGAACTTGATGGACAGTACCTAGAAGGGTCAGCACACTTCTTAAGAGGCCAAAGGAATCTGGCAATGAAGGAGCAAGCATCACAGCTAACCAGTGAAGGAATCATTTCCCCATAAATTTCTTTGGGTACATCATACAACATGAGGGAGGGAATTGTAGTTTTAGACTACTTTATCATAAAAATGATAACCTATCCTTTATTAAAGGAAGGGAAGAATCAGGTTTGAATTTTTACTGGGAAACCTCATCTAGCTAGTTTTATTTTTTTTAAGATGCTCTGTTTTGTATATAAAATTGTAACTTATTCCAATCCCCTGAATTACAAATAAGTGTTCAAAGTAAAGACCTAGTCATGCTGTCTCCTCTACAAACCTCCCTAAAATCAAAGGCTCCTTCTCTCCTTATTGTTTTATCTCTAAAAATTTCAATAAGCTGTTCTGCTGAAATTCAGGTGACACCTGTTTTTATTGTATTCAGGCCACCATTTCTGCAAATGTCTTCATTGGGTTGTCAAAAGGCATTTCAACCATCCAACATGGGTAAAAGTAAACTCAACTGAAATATACATGTTCATAACTGAGACAACTTTATTAAAGAAAAACATAAGTTTAAATGATTTTGTAGTAAGTTCTGCAATCCTGTCTTAATTTTAACCTAGTTAAATTCAGATGATTTATTATATAATATATGTAGATATTAGATAAAAATATCTGGCTACAGTAAATGAGTATATAGTCAGTTGATTGAATTAAGGTTTATTAAATGCCTATTATTTACCAGTCACTATGTTTAACACTAAAAAAGGAAGGTAAATAAAATATGTTAATAGATTTAATTTCTGTAAACTTTTAATTTACGATACTAGTTTTACAATATTCATCTAAAATTTATACCTGAAGTAAGTTTTTGAGAGTTAGGTAATATATCCCATGGCATAAAACAGTCAGGCTAGCTGAAATATGCCCAAGACTTATCCTTGTGTTCTTCATGATACCTTATTTAACTCTCAGAATCTCAAAATCTAAACCGTTAAACTTCAGCAAATATATTCACTTAGTATTTGCAGTATTCTAAGTTGCTATTTTTTATAACATTACACATGGCCATGTTTCAAAACTGAATGGAAGGTAAATAGTTTGGAGTAGTCACACTTCTTTGCATCCTAGATTTTATCAATTGCAAAAGAAGTTGGTTTTAAAGACGTTTAGATGGTTTGGAAGGTTCTCAAGGCAGGTAAATGGAGATGAACAACAAAAAGATGAGAAAAGAAAAACTAGGAAATGATAGACTTTTGATGATTAGAGGAAGGTATATAATGCTAGCAGAGGGAGAAGAAAAGAAAGGTTGACTAGACTTTTAAATAAAGTTGACTCACAAAAGATCTTAAATAGGAAGACTATATGAAGAACTGTGTTTTAAGATCCACCTGACAAGAATGTACAGGTTGAATCAAGAGATACAGGAATAGAAGAGTATGGAAACTATGTCTGAGGACATGTAAATAACTTCATAGTGGTGAAGGCATGGACTGAGTGGCAGTCATGGAGCCAAAAAGAAAGGATACTTCCAACTACTCACTAACTGTCCTGAGATTATATATCTGCAGAGCTTCCAGGCACTGGTCTCCCCTCTAGAAAAAAAAGACAACAATAGAAATTTGAGGAGATGAGCAGAAGACATGCCCCAATGTATGAACACCAAAGGAAATAATCTAATTGTATCAAGGCAAGTGAGATCCCAATAGCAGTACCTCAAGGAACTACTAGGAGGCACAGGAGCAAACCATCAGAATCAGATAAGCCCCTATGAGCCAATATAGGCAAACTTCAGGAAAACAGGGATTATTCTGTTTTTCTGAAGATCTTGATGAAACTAAGGCTATAGAAAAAATATTTCACACCTTTGAAATACTACCTCTTAAGGTGAGATGGATTAGACAAGGAAAGTGAGGCATAGGAAACAGCAGCACAGAATTCAGAGACACTGTATTAATAATTCTATTAAAAGCAAAAAAGCATTATCTTTAAGACTGACATTCCATCAAAAGCTTCAGTATTAGTTAAAAGAAAAAGAATAAAGAAAAAGAGTAGATCTCTTCCTCTGACTTAGCCTGCTTGTCCAAAATAAAGTGTGATCTCAATGGAATTCTATGCCTCCATCAGAAAGAATGACATTGCCCTATTTGTTAGGAAATGGAAAGACTTGGAAAAAATTATATTAAGTGAAGTAAGCCAGGCCCAAAGAAACAGAGGTCCCATGGTTTCCCTTATTTGTAATAACTAGTATGTGTCTGAGCCAAGCAGTAAAGGTCAGATAAGTTGATGTTAGGGGAATGAACCCCAAGATAAGTATTCAATTTTTTTTTCTTTCATGCAATTGTTTCTAACACATTTATAAGATGAGTTCTATGTTGCCTTATACGTCCCTCCCCCACAGTATAACCCCTGCCTTCACTGTATTTGATGTTCGTATAATTTGTGGAGGGGAAGGGCAAAAACAAATTGTTTAACCAGGGATACAGGTGGACCCATTGCAACAATGAGATGTACAAGTCGTTATGTCAAAAAAACGAACTTTACAACTTTGGGGGAGGGGAAGATCGGGTGGGGGAAGGTGGGGAGAGTATGGGAAGAGATGGGAAGGGGAAACAAAGAGGAGGAAACAATGCTTGATAAGAAATGTACCCGTTATCTTGCCCATGTAATTGTAACTCCTATGTACGGTATTCTTACAATAAAAAATATATATAAAGTGTGATCTGGAAACTGAACTACGATATCTTAAAGAGACTCATCCTGGAAAAAACAGACATTTGGGAAAAATAACTTTTCTTGATAAAATGTGATTAAAGTTTTATTTATCTCATGAATGGACACCTGTCTTGGAGCATGTGGCAAAATTCATCCTTTTAAGGGCTTACCAGACATCAATGACCAAAATTTAACAAATAGGTCAGTCTAGAAGTCTCTGAGCCTAATTGATGAAAGTGTACCTTATGTATTTATCTTTGTTCACACACTTGGTACATTTAATCACTCTTAATAAATATGAGTCAAACCCTCAACCTCCATTTGAGCACAGATATGCAGATAGTTTTAAGATCATGAAGAATTTATGGTCAGATATGCCCATACCCATGGCTGGGTTGTGCACTATCTTTCTTTGTTTCATTAACTCTGCTTTACTAATAAACTTTCTTGGCCTTTAATTTGTATCCTCAAATTCTTTTCTGAGACAAATCAGGAACTCAGTATGCAAGGGCCAGGCAGATGACTCCCTGTTGGAGACATCCTCCTTGGGGCATCAAGGATCAGCAATCCTGTAACAATGGAATTATTTTCAGTGTGCTCTTGCTGTGAGTTGCCTGCTGGAACATTACTGTGTAATTTCAAAATGGCTGCCTAAGCAGGTTTTGGTGGCTCAGAGTTCTATTCCTAGCTACTCAGGAGGCTGATCGTAACCATCATGAAGAAGCAAACTCTGTGAGATTCTTATCTCCAATTAACCACCAAAAACCCTAGAACTGGAGCTGTGACTCAAGTTTTAAAATGCTAAACTTGAGTAAAAAAATTCAGGGGCAGACTCCAGGCCCTGAGTTCAAGCCCTAGAACAGGCACAGAAAAAGGTTCCCTGTTTTGACATGTAATTTCTACATTCTAATTTACAGTCATGCATATTTTCTATTTTCCTTGTTTGACTGTCCATTTATGAAACATAATTAGGATCTAGTAAGCTATAAGTAAGGTAGAGCTATACATGTGGTAGATTCTTTTCTGTGACTGATTACCCTTGGCACAAACTGTACAGTGGCATGATCTTCTTAAAAACAGAATAATGATCTTTCCAACTGGCAAACTTGCATAATTAAAGGTATCAGCAGTGCATAGAATTAGCACTTCATGTTTTTTTCCACAGGTTTGGACAGCATCCTTCATCAGCTTGACAGATGGAATTTTTTTAAGTTCTTCATTTTGTTCTCATGTCTATAGCTACACAGTCCCTTTCGAGGACCCCATGGAAGATAAAGAGTCATGGTCCCAGGATAATTGTCTGTAGGCATGATCTGTTAGCTTGTTTTATTATTTATCACCAGAAACTCTTAACTATGTGCCATTAAAGACCAATCTGCCCAATCTGACATAGGAGAGAACTAGTAACAGAGCACACAAGCATTGGCATTTTCTAGCTGGAAATTGAAAAGATGACATCTTTGCTTGCTGGAAAAATTTTCTGAGAACCTCTATGCACTTAGTTCTAGGTGTTACTACCGCAATTATAGATGGTTTGTGCTTGCAGCTGCACATTCTAGCTTTAGTTATCCCTTTAATAATAACTACTAGAGTTCTTGACATGTCACAGACTCTGTCCTTTCATGTTAAAGCTGAATAAACTTGAGAGCTAAAGTCACATGCTTAGTAATAGAATCATATATAGAACAACCTATATAAGTAGATACATGTAGCTTATTAGTAGGCAGAATGATTTATTTTGTTTTCAGATATGTAAGAAAGTCCATAAGGAAGATAGAGCAGAAAAATAATCTATTATTTAACTGTAGGCAGAAGCAAAAGCAATATTCAAATCAGAGGGATAGGTTCTAAAACTATCTGCTATTAGACATTTATCCATGGAATGGTATGATAATATGGCGATTTTTTGGGTCAGTTGTGGGGCCTGAATTCTGGGCCTGTCAAGGTCCCTCAGCTATTCAGCTCAAGGCTAACACTCTGGGAGCCCTGAGTCCTAATAGCCTGCAAGTCTTAACACTGTACTTCCTTAGTGATGGGATAGGAATTTCAGCCTTACTGGACTTAGCATTGATTTCTATGTCTTTTCCTAGAACCTGGCCAAAATTATGATACATAGTTACGGAATTAAAATGTAATGCCGGAGGGGGGACCAAGATGGCGACGGGGCAGTAGGGAAACGCCACAGCTCTCTCCAACCAAAAAGAGAGTTCGAGTTCCAACGCTTAATCTCCCCAAGAGACCTACAACAACAAAAAGACGAACACTCAGAGAAAAACCAGAGGCGGAGAATAACAAAAAAAGAAAGAGAGAAAAAGAAGAATTTCAAAACAGAGAAAAGCGAAGACCCCTCCCCCAACCTTTACTGGCCAAGCGGCAGTGCGCCAAGCCGCCGGCCAGCCGGCCCCGGCAGGGGCTGGGGGGCCCCAGAGACACATCAGAGACACAGGGGGCCGCTTTCAGAACATCAGGTACTGGTTTGCAGAACAGCAGATCGCCAGGAACAGAGAAACCTACCAGCCGGGAGTCTCCACGAGGATCCCACCCCCACCCCTCACTCTCCACCCGAGCAGAGAGGCTCCATCCCGCCAAAGCCGCTCGGCATCAGCAGAGTGACAAAAGGACCTGTCGGCAGACCACCCGGCCCGCCTGATCGCGATCGCAAAGATCCAGCACTCTCCACCCAAGCAGAGAGGTTCCATCCTGCCAAAGCCGCTCGGTGCCAGCAGTGCGACAAAGGGTCCTGTCTGCAAACCACCCGCCCGCCCGATCACGATCGCAACGACCCGGCGGGGTCACTCGGGCCCCAGAGGTACCGAGAAGAAGCTGCCTGAGCGTGGACACTCTTGACCTGACAGCTTCGACAGAGGCAGAGACAGAAAAGAATCACACAGAGCCACCACCGCCCAACCCAGCCAGGATTGCAACAACAACTGACGACCTACACCACACAGAAACAACCAGCTCCAGGGTGAGTACCCCACAGGGGAAGTGTATCCCTCAAGGGAGACCAGAGCTGGAGGGAATCCCCAGACCCTGACCTAGACTCCCTACCCCAGCACCCGGACCACAGGACCCACTAAAACTGGGAACTGTTTGAGAGCTCCACCAGCCCGTGGAGCACACTCAGCTGGCCAGGCTAGAGCAAGAGCACCCCTGGAAGGGAGCTTAAATGCCCAAGCCAGGAACAGCGCCCCTGGGTCAAGACTACCAACAGTAGAAGAAATTTGAACTGTGTCCCCCAGGCTGTATAACCTAGGGGGTATACACATCAGCACAGGCCTAACAAGCGCGCTCCAGGCTGGGGCCGGAACCAGGCCCGGGGATCCGGCGCCTGAACAACACAACCAACTCCTCCCAATTGAAGTAAAAAGCTGAGCATACGCCTCAACAGAGGGGAGAAAACCAGGAAACAACACTCCCCCAGGAAGCACGCCTGTGACAACAAAAGACCTGGAGGCCCAGGACAAGAGAAGCCCAAACCCCACCAAAACTCCACCCATATACCCTAGACTGGGAATTGGGCAACACAGGCTGCCAGCACCTGATAGTAAGCAGGAGCTCAGACTGTTAAGGCGGTTCAGCAATAGAGTGATAGTCTTGGATGTATGAGGCCCTGGATCTGATTCCTCAGCATCACAAAAGCAAAAAGGGTCAGAAGTGGTGCTGTGGCTCAAACGGTAGGGTGCCAGCCTTGAGCTGAAAAGCTGAGGGACAGCACCCAAACCTAGAGTTCAAGCCCACAACCAGCCCAAAACAAATAAACAAAAACACATCAGGAGCCCATAGCAGACTCCAGCATTTGGGAGAGTGCATCCAGAGCATCTGTTCTTCACAAGAGCACCCGTAGGAGCAAACACAAGCAGTCTAGGCTGCTCAACCCTTCCAAAGGCGGGAACTGCCAGCAATCTACAGCAGAGAGCTGAGAATCCTAAGTCAGAATAGCAGCTGGAAATAGGCTCCCAACAGAACCCAGATCAGGCACAGACTCTCTCTACCAATACAGAATCAGCAACCAAGCAAAGACAGACACACCAAAACAAAATTGAAGAGCAGTCTCCTGAACCTCCATGCGAAAATCACAGAGAAAAATCACAAGGTTTACTACCACCCAGGACAGCAAGCCCACCTCAAAAGCCAGCAGCCACACAGGGGAGAGCCCCAGTGGGAGCAAAGCAGGAATGGAAGACAAAGGCTACTTCCAAGGGTTGCTGGAGGCAATGACTCAAGAAATAAAGCGAGAAATTTATCAGAAATTGAAAGAGCACAAGGATGAACTATCCAAAGAGATACAGGGTATCAAACAAGAGATGCATGCAAAAATAGAAGCTGCACAAACCTCAGTAAGAAGTGAGATAAACGCCAAATTAGAGGTAATTCATACCTCATTGAGAGGTGAGATCAGTACTCTGAGAACCAACATTGAATCCATAAAGGGATCCATTTCCTCCATGCAAACCACAATAGAAGCCACTGTCAACAGAGTGAATGAAATGGAAGGTAGGGTGTCAGATACAGAAGACAGAATACACCAACTGGACCAAAAAGTGACAGATATGGAAAAATCACTCAAATTAAATCAAAGGGATATTCAAGAGCAAGCAGATAATGCTAAAAAATTTAACCTTCACATAATTGGAGTGGACGAAGGTGAGGAATTCCAGAGCAAGGGAATGCAACACCTATTTAACAATATAATCAATGAAAATTTTCCCCACCTCAAAAACGACCATTTTAACTACATCACAAAAGCTTATCGAACACCCAACAAGCAAGACCCCAGGAGAAACACTTCTAGACACATTATAGTAAAAATGATAGATCTGAATAATAAGGAAACAATCCTGCATGCAGCAAAAATGAAGAAGGAGCTATACTACAATGGGAAAAAAATAAGAATTACTGCAGATCTCTCCACACAAACAATGAATGCAAGAAAAGCCTGGGAAAGCACCATACGAGCCCTGAGAGCCAATAACTGCCAACCCAGACTGATCTACCCGGCAAAGCTAGCATTCACATTTGATGGAGAACTGAAAACTTTTAATAGCAAAGAAAAACTAAATGAATACATAAACATTAAGCCAGCATTACAAAGAATTCTAAGAGGGGGGACACAACCTGAAGAAAGCAGCCAGGAACTGGGGCCTGCCCCAAACAGGCGTTACTCAAAGTCTAACTGAGCAAGCACAGGAGGAAAGGAAAAAAGAAAAACTTAGGAAAACAGAATGGCAGGGACAACAATGCATCTCTCTATACTTTCTCTTAATATAAATGGGCTGAATTCACCAATTAAAAGAAAACGAACTGAGGACTGGATAAGAAAACAAGACCCATCCATCTGTTGCCTTCAGGAGACCCACCTCTCAGCCAAACATACAAACAAACTCAGAGTGAAGGGGTGGAAAAGGATCTACCAATCAAACGCCCCCAGTAAGAAAGCAGGTGTAGCTATCCTGATATCTGACAAAATAAACTTTTCATTAAAATCAGTACAGAAAGACAAGGATGGACACTACATATTAATAAAGGGAACAATCCAAGAGGAGGATATAACCATCATCAACTTATATGCCCCAAATATTGGTGCACCCAGATATGTCAAACAAATGCTCTCAAACTTACAGAATAAAATAGATCCCAATACGATAATACTAGGAGACTTTAACACACCACTCTCACCAAAGGACAGGTCTACCAACCAGAGGATTGGCAAAGAAGCTACCGAATTAAGAGAGGCCATACTTCAAGCGGAATTAACTGACATCTACCGAGTATTTCACCCTAAAACAACACAGTACACATTCTTCTCAGCAGCTCACGGAACTTTCTCCAAAATAGACCATATCATAGTTCATGCAAGGAACTTAAGCAAATACAAAGGGATCGACATAATCCCCTGTATCCTATCTGACCACAGTGGAATCAAGCTAGCTCTCAATAACAAAGCATACCGCAGAAATTTCTCCAATACATGGAAATTGAACAGCACACTCCTTAACAATGCCTGGATAACAGAAGAGATCAGAGAAGAAATAAAGCATTTCCTACAATTCAATGAAAATGAAAACACCTCACAAAGAAACTTGTGGGACACAGCAAAAGCAGTCCTGAGGGGCAAATTTATTGCCCTCAGTGCCCACATCAAGAGAATGGAGACAGACCAAGTAAATAATCTCATGTTGCAATTAAAACAGCTAGAAAAACAGGAAAAAATGGGACCTAAAGCTACTAGAAGAAGCCAGATAACCAAATTAAAAGCAGAGATTAACCAATTAGAAAATCAGAAAACCATAACCAAAATAAACCAAACAAAAAGCTGGTTCTTTGAAAAAATAAACAAAATTGATGGCCCATTGGCTAGATTAATTAAAAAAAGAAGAGAGGAAACCCATATTAATAGGATTAGGGATGCCACGGGAAACATCACCACACGTACCCAAGATATCCAAACAATTCTAACAGACTACTTTCAAAAGCTATACTCTCTAAAGGAAGAAAATCGGGCAGAAATGGATGCATTTTTAGAGAAATACAAGTTGCCCAAACTGAGCAAAGAAGAAGTTAACCAATTAAATAAGCCAATATCCTATAATGAGATACAGGAAGCTATCAAAAGTCTTCCAACAAAAAAAAGCCCAGGACCCGATGGATTCACAGCAGAATTCTATAAGACCTTTAAACAAGAACTAATACCCATACTCCTCAAGCTCTTCAGAGAAACAGAGAAGGAAGGAGCTATCCCAAACTCATTCTACGAAGCCAATATCACACTCATCCCCAAACCAGGCAAAGACCCAACCAAAAAGGAGAATTACAGGCCAATCTCCTTGATGAACACAGATGCAAAGATCCTTAACAAGATTCTAGCTAACAGAATCCAGAAACACATAAAAAAAATAATTCATTATGACCAGGTAGGCTTCATCCCAGAGACACAGGGATGGTTTAACATACGTAAGTCAATAAATGTAATCCAACATATCAACAGAGCCAAGGTCAAGAATCACATGATTATCGCTACAGATGCAGAAAAGGCCTTTGACAAAATTCAACATTCATTCATGCTAAAAGCTCTGGAGAAAATAGGAATAGAAGGAACATTTCTAAAAACAATAAAAGCCATTTATGACAGACCAATAGCCAATATTATACTTAATGGGGAAAAGCTGCAACCAATTCTCCTAAAATCAGGAACAAGGCAAGGATGCCCACTGTCTCCACTCCTCTTCAATATAGTCCTAGAACCCTTAGCCAGGGCAATAAGGCAAGAAAAAGACATTAAAGGGATCTGCATAGGGAAAGAAGAAGTTAAACTATCCCTTTTTGCAGACGACATGATACTATACCTCCACGATCCCAAAAACTCCATCCCCAAACTCTTAGAAATCATAAATCACTTCAGCAAAATAGCAGGATACAAAATAAACCCACAAAAATCAGTTGCCTTCCTATACACTGATAATGTACAGGAAGAGAGGGAAATAAAGGGAGCAACCCCATTCACAATAACCTCCCGAAAAATAAAATATTTAGGAATTAACCTAACCAAAGATGTAAAAGAACTATTTAATGAGAACTATAAAAAGTTAAAGAAAGAAATTGCAGAAGACACTAGGAAATGGAAAGACCTCCCATGCTCCTGGATAGGCCGACTTAATATAGTAAAGATGGTAATACTTCCAAAACTAATATACAAATTCAACGCAATTCCTATTAAAATCCCAATGACGTACATCACTGAAATACAGAAAACAGTCCAAAAATTCATATGGAACAACAAAAGACCTAGAATAGCCAAAACAATTCTAGGGGATAAAGACAATATGGGAGGGCTATCCATGCCGAACTTCAAACTCTACTACAGAGCTATAATAACAAAGACAGCATGGTACTGGCACAAAAACAGACCCGAAGACCAATGGAACAGAATAGAAGATCCAGAAATAAACCCACAGGCCTACAGCCAGCTGATATTCGACAAAGGAGCCAAAGACATACAATGGAAGAAACACAGTCTCTTCAACCGCTGGTGCTGGGAAAACTGGGCAGCCACATGCAGAAAACTAAAAGTGGACCCCAACCTATCACCATGCACCAACATTAACTCAAAATGGATTAAAGACCTTAACATTAAACCTGAATCTCTGAAACTACTGCAGGACAGAGTAGGAGAGACACTTGAACTAATAGGCACAGGAAGGAACTTCCTGAACAGAGTCCCAGGGTCACAACAAATTGGAGAGAGACTCGACAAATGGGACTACCTTAAAATAAAAAGCTTCTGCACAGATAAAGCTATCGCAACCAAGCTAGAAAGACAACCAACTAATTGGGAAAAAAATATTTACCAGCAATATATCAGACAAGGGGTTAACATCCTGTATATACAGGGAACTCAAGAAACTAATCCCTCCCAAACCTAACAAACCAATTACTAAATGGGCAAGGGAACTAAAGAGGGACTTCTCAAATGAAGAAATAAAAATGGCAAAGAAACACATGAGGAAATGTTCATCATCCCTGGTGGTGAAGGAAATGCAAATAAAGACAACCCTGAGATACCACCTTACCCCAGTCAGAATGTCCCACATCCACAAATCAGCCAACGACAAATGCTGGAGGGGATGTGGAGAACGAGGAACGCTATTACACTGCTGGTGGGAATGTACACTCATACAACCACTTTGGAAAGCAGTCTGGAGGGTCCTTAGAAAGCTAAAGATTGACCTCCCTTACGACCCAGTCATACCACTTCTAGGCATCTACCCTGAACAACAGGAACCAATATACAAGGACACGTGCACCTCCATGTTTATTGCAGCACTGTTCGCAATAGCTAGGATATGGAAACAACCTAGATGCCCCACCACAGATGAATGGATCCAAAAATTGTGGTATCTATACACAATGGAATATTATGCAGCCATTAGAAATGACAAAATAATGGCATTTGCAGGGAAATGGATGGAGCTAGAAGGAATCATGTTGAGCGAGGTAAGCCAAGAACGAAGAGACAAACAGTACATGGTCTCCCTGATAAGTGGATGATGAATCCAAAATGTTAGGTGATATGACAAAACTAACAGGACTTAAGAAACAAAGAACTCCCACTCATCTGGTTGAACCACTACTAAATATCCCCATGCTGCTGATCACATATATGGTATATAACATATGAGCACCGTTATATATTACAGACTGTGATAGACAATTTGCTCCAGGAAAGTTAGAATGAACTTGTGACTTTAAATGAGCATCATTATTCCACAATACTGTGAATTTCTGGAAATTAAGTAATCACTTAATCACAATCAAAAAAAAAAAAGAACCTTGGGGAAGGGAGGGAGGGAGGGGATGGTAGGGGGAAAACAATGGAGGGGGTAACAATGTTCAAGAGGAAGTGGAAGTGTACTCATTACCTCACTCATGTAACTGTAACCCTCTGTATAGTATCTTTACAATAAAAAAAATACAAAAAAAAAAGAACTTACATAATATTAAAAAAATAAATAAATAAAATAAAATAAAATGTATTGCCATCTTAAGAAAGTCATTTAGGGCTCTGGGAATGTGACTTCATGGTACAGTGATTGCCTAGCATGCATGAAACTCTAGGTTAAATTCTTCAATACCACATAAACAGAAAAAGAAACACTGGAAGTGCTGCTGTGCCTCAAGTAGTAGAGTGCTAGCCTTGAGCAAAAAAAAAAAATGTCAGGATAATTCCCTAGCCCCAGGGACTAGTTTAAGCCCCAGGACTGGCAAAAATAAATAAATAAATAAATAAATAAATAAATAGATAAATAAATAAATAGATAAATAAATAAATAGATAAATAAAACAAAGACAACATTTAGTTAGTAAATGCAAAATAAATAACCCATACTGGGAATATATAATTGCTCCTTTCATACTGATACCTGACAATAGTCTCTAATTCATGTACTTTACCTATATTAGGATACTGTGTTAAAAAAAAAAAAGATTTTTTCATTAGGTCACAGCAATTAATGCCAGGAATGTGGTTCGATATCAGGTGAAGATTAATTCTGGAAATTCAAAGATTCCAGGCTTTGAGTGATCACTGCTAATCACAATCAAAAGGGTAGTCTAAGTGAGATTTGGAAATCTTTTTGGTCAGTCATGGCACCAAAAAGGCAAAGGCTAATTAGCAGTTGTGACAGAAGAGAACGAATGACTCCAGATGGAAGGAATAAATGATAGTAATTAAGGTATACCAGAAACTGTTCTAAGGAACTATTTTTGGTTATTGAAGAACTAATTATCAACTAGGCTTATTCCTCATTGCCTTTAACATTCTAAATCTCTTAGGCTAATTCTTAATCTCTGTATGATATATGTCTCTCCTTCTATATTGTTCTTTCATGTAATCACTATTAAAGGGATCAGATCCAATGAAGAATGAATCAGAGACCCTGCAGGTGCATCTGAAAATGTTCATATCCTGTGTCAAATGTTAGAACATCTTTGAATCTAGTACATAAACAGTCTGAGCAGTCAGTCTAGTGGATATCATTGGAGAAATTCAGGTCACATTTTTTCCAGCAAATCTTATCCCTTATAATAAATGACAGCCTCCTGTGTCAGCCTCCTATTAATATGACAAAGTACTTTATAAAATCAACTTAAAAGAAGAAAATATTAATCTTGGCTTCTGATTTTATACATTTCAGTTTATGTTTCTTATCCTCATTGCTTTGGATTGGTGGTGGCACTGTACCCCATGTCAGGAACATTAGATGGAGCATGTGTTCATAGAAGCCAGCAAGTAAAGAAGAGGAGGAATAGGAGTGGGGGAGGAAGAAAGAGGAGGAGGGGGAGAGGGAGAGGAAGAGTGAGAGGGAGAAGAAAAAATAGACGGAGACAGAGAAGAAAAAGAAGGAAGAGGAGGAAAGGACTTTGATCTTAATGTCCTCTTTGATCACAATTTCTCAGTGACCAAATCTCTGTGCCCACTTGAAAAGATTCACTACCTCTTTATGGCAACATAGTGAAAGCTAATTATTAATCCCAATACTTTATGATTTCAGATTTAATTTCTAGAGTGGTGGGTAAATATTTCTATACAATTGTGATAACTTCTGTTCCTAAATATTTACTTGAATTAATCAGAGGATCTATTTGCCATGGAGTTGGTTTGGTTATACAATTGTTGGAGAGATGAATGACATATTTAGAATGCAAATACATTTTATTTAATAGATAAAGAAGCTTCAAGAGATGTCATTTTGTGATTTTCAAAAATGACTATTTTGATGGAGTTCCAGGAGGATGGCAGAGGAGAAGCTGGAGGCTAAACAAGCTCTTGCATAGAAAGCAGTTTTAGTGTTCCAGTGAACAGTCCTAAAACGAGAGAATCACACCAAGTGTGCCATCACAGTGCAGAGAGTTAGGCCAGAGAGGGAAAATCCAGGCAAGGAGACAGCTGTGGTAGCAGTGGCCATAGCCGCCATACTTGCAACACAGAGAGTCCAGGACAAAGGTGTCAGATGCGGCAGGTGAGCGGATTCTACTCAACACCAGCAAGAACCAGCAAGGAGTAGACATCTTCATCCTGCACTTCGCAGACCAGAGATGATCCAGGAACTAAGACTCTGGTGTGAGTAGAAGCCTGACATCCTCACTCCTTCTCAGGGAGCAGAGGAGGGAAGGCCACCCCTCCTCCCCATTAATACATAGTTGTTTGATGTTGAAAAGATATATCTATTGAACTAGATTGTATCTGCAGACTTTTGACTGTGCAACTACAGACTTTGGTTGATGCTTGCCTTAAAATAGTGTGCTAACACAAAACTGGTGTTACTTTCATTCCAAATGGGCAGAGCAATCCGGAAAAACACAAGAAAAATGGCAAGTCTGTGTATCTCAACTCCCACTCATAATCAGGGGACAGAACAGATAATGAATAATCCAGAGGAGAGTTCCCAAAAAGCTCTACAAACACTACTGGTAAACACGGTAAATGAAAAGATTGAAAACCTGCAAAGGACTCTGTATGAGCATGATAGGGAGAGAGAGGAGGAAAAACAAACTTTAAATGCAGGAATATCAGAAGCATGAGGAAGCTACTCAGAGATTGATACAGGAATTGTGTGAGCAACTTGAGAACACTCAAAAAGAAAGTCAGGAATGGCATGAGCAGGTTGAGAACACTCAAAGAGAACTACAGGAAGTGCGTGAATGTGAGGAAGCTAATCAGAGAGTAATACAGGAATTGAGAGAGCAGGATGAGAATACAGAAAGATCACTAAAGGGATTCATGGAATACATAAACACAGAGCTGAAGGAAGTCAGGGAGACCACAAAGGGAATGCTGAATGGAACACAACAGAAGGAATGGGAGTCCAAGGAAACCATAACCAATCAACTAAGTGATTTGAGAATAAACACTGAGCACCAAATTAAGGAAGAAAAGAAGTTCATACAAGGTCTAAAACAAAGCTCCAACAAAGAATTTGAAGCCATGAAAGCCGACCAAGTAGAAGGAAAAGAAATAAGAAACAAAGTAGAAAGCCTTGATAATAGGTTAGACCATGCAGAAGATCGAATTTCAGGGATTGAAGACAGCCTAGCTATTATAGAGAAAGAACATACAACCATCCAAGACAAATCCAAGAAATATGATAGATCTATTCAACACTTGGAAGACACAATCAGAAGACTTAATCTGAGGATAATGGTTGTAGAGGAGCACATAGAGACAGAAGTTAATGTTCTAGGAAATTTGTTTAACAGGATCCTAGCAGAGAACTTCCCAAACATGCAAAAAGAAAGGCCTATTCAGATACAAGAAGCTTTTAGAACTCCAAATAGACCAGACCAGAATAGGACATACCACTGCCCCATTATAATCCACACAGGATCAATTCAGACCAAAGAAAGGATCCTTAAAACTGTCAAGAACAAAGTATCAATCACCTATAAAGGGAAACCAATTAGAATCACTTCAGATTTATCAGCAGAGACAATCAAAGCAAGAAGAGCCTGGAATGGTGTATGCCATGCCCTAAAGACAAACAACTATCAACCAAGAATTCTGTATCCAGCTAAACTTTCCTTCATAGCCTCAGGTCAAATAAAAACCTTCCATAGCAAAGAAAAACTGAAACAATATATCTCCACCAAACCAGCCCTACAAAAGATTCTTAAAGATGGCCTGCACATAGAAAACCAATAAGACCACAATAAAGGCCAAGAAACCTCACCCAAACTGAGAATCCAAGAACCATAGGAATAACCCAGTTGCCGCAACCCCCAAGAAGGTGGATAAAATGGCAGGAACTCCCAAATACCTCTCAGTCCTATCTCTCAACATTAACGGACTTAAGTCTCCAATTAAGCGACATAGACTGTCTAGTTGGATTAAAAAGCAAGATCCTTCTATCTGCTGCCTTCAGGAGTCACAACTTGCCCATAAAAACAAACACATTTTCAATATGAAAGGCTGGAACAAAATCTACCAAGCAAATGGCCCCCATAAACAGGTGGGAGTTGCAATCCTAATATCAGATAACATAGACTTCAAATTAAAATTAGTGAGAAGAGATAAAGAAGGTCGCTACATACTAATTAAGGGATCTCTCCTTCAGGAGCATATTACAATCCTAAATATCTATTCGCCAAAAAAACAGAGCACCCAAATTTAACCAAGAAACACTACTATAACTCAAATCCCACATAGATCCAATGACATTAATTGTTGGGGATTTTAACACACCACTTTCCCCACTAGATAGATCAACTCTGCAAAAACTCAACAGAGAAATCACAGACCTAAACAACTGCATAGATCAATTAGACTTAACAGACATCTACTGAATATTTCACTCAGCAGCATCAGAATGCACGTTTTTCTCAGAAGCACATGGAACATTTTCCAAAATAGACAACATTTTAGGCCACAAAGCAAACTTGTCCAAATTCAGAAACATTGAAGTTATACCTTGAATTCTCTCAGACCAAAAGGGAACAAAATTAGAACTCAGCACCAAAAGCCACCAAAGAAAATCCTGTAACACATGGAGGCTTAAAAACACACTGCTGAATCATGAGTGGGTCATGGAAGAGATTAGAAAGGAGATTCAAATGTTCATGATATTCAAGAAAAATGAACACAAAAATTACCAGCTCCTCTGGGACACAGCAAAGGCAGAACTTAGAGGCAAGTTTATAGCTCTGAGTTCCTACATCAACAAATTGGAGAGATCTGAAACCAACAATTTAATGAGACATCTGAGCCTCCTTAAAAAGAGAAGCAAGAAAAGACCCAATCCAGTAGATGGAAAGAAATAATTAAAACTAAATCAAAATTAAATGAATTAGAACACAAAAAATCATACAAAGAATCAACAAAACGAAGAGTTGGTTCTTTGAAAGAATTAACAAAATTGACAGACCCTTGGCAAATCTTCTCAGAAAAAGAAGAGAACATACCCAAATAAATAAACTCAGAGATGAGAATAAAAACATCACCACAGAAACAACCAAGATTCAGAACATTATACTGGAATACTTCTCAAAACTTTATGCTAATAAGTTTGAGAACTTGGCAGAAATAGACTTTTTCCTAGCAAATATTGACATGTCAAAACTAAACCAAGATGAGTTAAACCATCTTAACAGGCCCATATCAAGCATTGAAATAGAAACAGCAATAAGAGACCTCGCATCTAAGAAAATCCCAGGACCAGATGGCTTTACAATGGAATTCTACAAAGCCTTCAAAGAAGAGCTCACACCAATACTCCTCCAACTCATCAATGAAACTGAAAGAGAAAGTTCACTACCGTACTCATTCTATGAAGACATCATAACCCTCATCCTAAAACCAGGCAGGGACTCATCAAAGAAAGAGACCTATAGACTCATTTCTTTGATGAACATTGATGCAAAACTTCTCAACAAAATTCTGGCCAATCGACTTCAATAATTCATCCAAAAAATCATACACCACAATCAAACAGGATTCATTTCAGGGATGCAAAGCTGGGTCAATATACACAAATCAATAAATAAATTCATCATATTAACAGGAGCAAGGATAAGAACCACATGGTTATCTCAATAAATGCAGAAAAAGCATTTGACAAGATCCAACACTCCCTTATGATGAAGGTTCTGGAAAAATTAGGAATCCATGGAACATTCCTCAATACAATAAAGGCTGTATATGACAAACCTACAGCCAGCATTATACTTAATGGTGAAAAACTAGAACCATTTCCTCTTAACTCAGGAATGAGACAAGGATATCCACTCTCTCCACTTCTCTTCAATCTAGTATTAGAATGCCTAGTTACAGCAATAAGACAAGATGCAAACATAAAATGGATCCAAATAGGGAAAGAAGAAGTAAAACTCTCCCTCTTTGAAGATGACATAATCTTGTATTTAAAGAATCCCACAGAATCCACTCCAAAATTACTCGAGCTGATTCAAAATTTTGGTAAAGCAGCAGGGTATAAATTTAACCCTCAAAAAATCAATGGCTTTTCTGTATTTCAACAATGAGAAAAGTGTGGCTGAAATTAGGAAAGCAACTCTATTCGTAATATTCCCACATAAAATAAAATACCTAGAAATTAACTTAACCAAAGAAGTGAAGGACCTCTATGATGGAAACTTTAAAAACTTGAAAAAGGAAATCAAAACAGAACTTAGGAGGTGGCAAAAAAAAAAAAAAAAAAAAAAAAAAACAAAAAAAAAAAAAAACCTCCCATGCTCCTGGATTGGAAAGATCAACATCGTGAAAATGGCAATACTTCCCAAGGCTATCTACAAATTCAAGGCTATACCTATCAATATTCCAACCTCATTCTTCAAGGAAATAGAAGAAGCAATCCAAAAATTCATATGGAACAATAAAAGACCCCGAATAGCAAAAACAATCCTCAACAGAAAGAACAGTGCTGAAGGAATATCAATACCAAATTTCAAACTCTACTATAAAGCCATAGTAATCAAAACAGCTTGGTACTAGCACAAGAACAGACCTCATGACCAATGGAATAGAATTGAAAACCCCGAAATGAACCTACAGACCTATAGCCATCTAATCTTCGATAAGGGAGCAAAAAAAAAAAATAGAATGGAAGAAAGACAGCCTCTTCAGTAAATGGTGCTGGCAAAATTGGTTACCTACTTGTAGAAAACTAAAGCAAGATCCTTATATATCACCCTGCACCAGAATCAACTCCAAATGGATCAAAGACCTCGGAGTCAAAGCAGACACTCTGAAAACATTACAGGATGGAATAGGAGAAACCCTAGGTCTCCTTGGCACAGGCCAAAATTTTTCTGAATAGAGACCCAGAAACACAACAAATCAAAGAAAGGTTGGAGAAATGGGATTGCATGACACTGCAGAGCTTCTGCATGGCAAAGGACATAGCTAGCAAGATCAATAGAAAGCCCACAGATTGGGAGATCTTCACTAACCATACAACAAACAAGGGTTTCATATCTAAAATATACCTGGAACTCTCAAAAGTAAATCCAACAACAACAAATCTTCAAAGAAACAACTGCCCAGTAAATAAGTGGTCTAAAGACTTAAAGAGAAACTTCTCTGAAGAGGAAAGAAGGATGGCCAATAGACACATGAAGAAATGCTCAATCTCCCTAGCTATAAAAGAAATGCAAATCAAAACAACATTGAAATACCACCTCATCCCAGTTAGAATGGCTATAATCAAGAACTCTAATAACAACAGTTGCTGGAGGAGATGGGGACAGAAGGGAACTCTACTGCATTGTTGGTGGTCGTGCAAAGTTGTTCAACCACTTTGGAAAGTAGTATGGAGGTTCCTCAAAAGACTCCACATAGAGCTCCCCTATGATCCAGCAATCCCACTTTTTGACATTTACCCAAATGTTCACAAACAAGACCACACTAAAGCTACCAGCACGACTATGTTTATTGAAGCCTTATTTACCATAGCTAAGATATGGAACCAACCCAGATGCCCCTCAGTAGATGAATGGATCAAGAAAATGTGGTATATATACACAATGGAATTCTGTTCCTCCATCAGAAAGAATGAGATTGCCCCATTTGTTAGGAAATGGAAAGACTTGGGGAAAAAAATTATATTAAGTGAAATAAGCCAGCCCCAAAGAAACATAGGTCCCATGGTTTCCCTTATTTGCAATAGCTAGTATATGTCTGAGTCAAGCAGAAAAGATCAGATTAGTTGGTGTTAAGGAAATGAAGCCTAAGATATGTATTTAAATTTTTTTTCATATGATTGTTTCTAACACATTTATAAGATGATTTCTATGTTGCCTTGTACGTTCCTCCCCCACGGTATAACCCCTGCCTTCACTGTATTTGATGTTGTCATAATTTGTGAAGGGGAAGGGAAAAAACAAATTGTTTAACCAGGGAATCAGGTGGACGCATTGCAGCAATGAGATATACAAGTCGTTATGTCGAAAACGAACTTTACAAGTTTGGTGGGGGCAGAGGAGGATTGGGGGGAGGGCCGGCGGGAGAATGGGAAGTGATGGGAAGGGGAAACAAAGGAAGAAGCTACAATGCTTGATAAGGAATGTACTCATTATCTTGCCTAGGTAATTGTAACCCCTCTGTACAGTATTTTCAAACACACACACACACAAAGAAAACAAATTAGAACAATCTTGAATCAGTACTAATGTTGCAACACTAGGTCCTTGAAAAACAGGAGCAGGCCTAACCAAAACCCAGTAGACAGAAATAATACAAATTCGATTAAAGAAGTAAATAAATTAGAGTCTCAAAAAAAACATACAAGAAATCATAATTGACTTTTATATACTAGTAGCTCACAAATTCACTCAATGAATATCAATGTAGATATTTTTAGAAATAGACTCAAGCAGCCCAAACCAGTGAACAAAAAAATATCTAGAATTCTAAGAAACAACATTCTGTTTGAGTTTTAAAATTTTTCTCTGTTGTTATTATTAAGGTGATTTATAGAGGGATTACAATTACATAAGTCATGTAATGAGTACATTTCCTTTTATAGAATATCTTCAGTTCCCTCACTTGTTCCTCATCCCTCCCTCCTGTCCCCATCCATGTGTTAAATCATCAATGTTCAATGAACTCCACTACTGCAATTTTCACCCTTTTCCCTAAAGCTCTGTGCCCACCTCCCACCTTCCTGAAGACGTACAATGAATATACCATGCATATGGTAAAGAAGACAGAATCATCACATGCTATAACGAACAACAAACACAAAAACAAAAAAGGAGTCTTTTGTTTCCATATCTCATACTTTGAGTACATATATCATGTTATATAAATATAATTGTTTTTATCATAAAATCAATTCAGGAATTAAGGTGTGATAACTTACAATGTTGCTTTCTATTTAATAATTCTTTTTGTTTTAACATTAAAGTTGTCGTGAAGTTGAAGTAATAATGAAATTTGAATGTTCAGATTTAAAGTTAAAATTTCAAAATGTCTAACAGTTCCATTTTGGCAACCAAAATGAAAAACAGTGATGTTTTATTCTCATGAATGTCATTATTTCATGGGCCAAAAAGGAAAATAAATGCAATATTAATTCAGTGGATATAAGAAATCAAATACTTATGCAATGCCTCAATTCCATAGATTATGAGATCTATTGATAAAAGTAATAAAACTTGTAAAGTTGGTTTTTGGACATAACATCTTGTACATCTCATTGTTGCAATGGGTCCACCTATATGCTATTAAAACAATGTGTTTTTTTTCCCTTCCCCTCCAGAACTTATACCAATGGGGAGATGGAAAAGGATGGGAAGGGGAAATAAAGGAGAAGGCAAAAATGCTTGATAAGAAATGTACTCATTACCTTATCCATGTAATTGTAACCCCTCTGTACGGTATTTTCACAATTAAAAAATAAATAATAAATAATTTTAGAAACCCAGGACTGGCAAAAAAATTTTATTTTAAGAGAAAAAGACTAATAAAACTTGTTTTAAGTAGATTACTTAAGACATGAAGCAAGTGATAATTTTCTTTTCTAGGTGAAGTTGATATAGAAATCAAAGCGCAAAGATTCCAGAGTTCTGTGTGCTTGATATATGTCGATTTACACATATGCTTGACTCATCTCAACGTTATTTGAAGATAACTGAGAACAGGACTAGAATAAAAAAAGTCACTCAAATGTTGAGCTTTATTTTGTGACTAAATATGTCTTTTTATATCTATTTATTTTATTTGAATAATGTGGTAAATTTATTTAGGTCACATCAACAATAATGAGAAATAAACAGCCCCTAGCTCCTTAAAAGACAATAAGACAAAAAGGAAACAACAAAGAAAAAAATTGAACCTCATTTTGCACGTGGTCTTTGTATACTGTGGTGCTTTGTAATTGTGGATTATGTGCTATCACATAAATTTGGGCTCAAATTACAAGGACTACTGGAAGAAATTTTCAAAATCTAGAGCAGCTAACACAGCTGTGCAGTTGTTTGTGGGTTTCACTACAGTAGCAGCTGGGCATAAACTGTACAAAGGAAATAATTCTTCTGCTTTGCAGGCAAGAATGTGATGAAAAGCATACTTTTATCTTGTTAGATGAAATAAGAAAACCACACTTTAAAAGCTTACTAAACGATCATCCCTTTAAAGAACAGTACCATTTTTAAGGCACTCTAGATAATTCAAGTCTTTCATCCCCCCACAACCATTACTGCCAGTCACAAATCATTGCCAAGTGAATTTCCAGTTCTTTTTGATGTTTCAAATGGCTTAGGAGTAACACCAACAATAATTCAAGTTGTTGAGAATATTTAATTTAGAATACGCAAACAAATCAGATTCAACTCCATAGCGTAACCTTTAGGAAAAATGAATTAAGGAATATGGCATGTCCTTTGTAATTTAATATTAGACATGATGGCAAAATGCCGGAAACAGACTCTGCAAGAAGGAAACAGAAGTCTTTGATAAGATATATTAAAGATTACCTAGGGACAAGTAATTTTACCTACATTTTCTATTATATGATAGCATATTTTTGTCTGCTAATCAGAGACTCAGAAAGATTTTTAATTATTATATGAAAAATGAATCATCATGAATGAATGAAATCAGGGAGTAAATGGCTCAGGAGCTGGATGGTTCTTTTAAATATTCTCATTATTTTGAATGATCTGGTATTTTTGTATGTGTGGAATTATGAATGTATTTTATATCTGGGCAGGAAAGTTTGATTATTAGATCATTGTCTGATACTCAATGTCAGGAACCTAACCTGAGTCAGAATGGTAAATATGTGTGTGTGTGTGTGTGTGTGTGTGTGTGTGTGTGTGTGTGTGTGTGTGTGCGCACGTGTGTGTGTGTGTGCACGTGCGCACGTGTATGCCTGCAAATCTGTATTTAGAAGGATGAATCTTATTTCTCTCAAGGTATATACTTAATTGTATTAGTTATACTACATTACTGACAGCAGATAAAGGTAATTAACATTTTGGGCCATATGTTTATGTTTCTATGATTGCATGAACAAACTAAAAAGTTATGTTTGGGGTATGATTTTTGTGGAAGGTCAGTAGAAAATATAAACATTTGGAATCTTGAGAAAGGTACAATGGCAATTATTTCAGTGTAGATCAGTTTTAGACAACACTTGAAAGGATATGTAATCCTATATGAAAATGCAACATTTATTGATTTTCCAAAGCTACACTATTCTATAAATTTGTAGGAAATTTAAATTATGGAAACATAAAAGTAATGTGATTGTTTATTGCATACAGTTTTACACTTTAGTTTTGTCAAATCAAACTACCATTTATTTCTACTGTATAGGAAGGAAAACCCTAAATATTAGAGTTTGTGCCATATTTGACATTGGGAAGGTCTGTCTGTATCAATGTTTGTTTCTTTTGTTTCTGCTTTCCTATTCATAGCTCTGTTTCTCATAGTATTCTAAGGACTTTTTCTTTCTCCCAATTTGGGCTTGAACATACCTCATATTCTCTGTTTGTTAACAATAATCAGTCTACCATTTGAACCATGTCTCCAGCCCAGAAATTTTTATCGTTAATTGGAGATAGTATTCATGAATTTTCCTACTAGCCTGAAAAGCATTATCCCCCATGTCTCATCCTTCTTAATCACTAGCATTGTAGAGATGAGTCATGGACCCCAAGAGTCAATGACTTTTCATGTCTTATAGATTCCACATTTGTTATTAATTGTAATAACACACTACCACAGATTGGGTAGCATTAACACTGTAAATACATTGCCTCTGAGTTGGTGGAACTAAAACTCCAAGATCAGAGTTGGCTTCTTCAGAGTCCTCTTTCCTTGGAATATTCAAGGCCTTCTGCTTTTCTTGGAGGAGACTTCAACTTAAATGCTACCTTTGAGATTCTGTTTCCAAATGCAGTCACTTTCTAAGGAAATGGATTTTTTATCTTTAGTGTGATTTCATTGGGACAGTATCCAACACATAACATATTAGTTAACGGATAGGAGAAAAGCTCTGATAGGAAATTATTTGGTTTGGGCATGGAAGTTATGGCATATTTTTTAAAAAATACCAAAAGAGGTAAAGGTTTTATTAGAGCTTGTAAAAAGTGTGTGAAATCTTGACCTTAGACATGCCAAATTCTTGCCCTGTCACACACTTAAATGCCTAGCAGTGCTGGAAGATTGAACCCAAAACTCTATACTTGTGAAACAGCATCTCTACTACTGCCATAACTGCAGAATGTAATTTGATTGCTTATTTTCAGGTACTATCACCATGCCTGGGCGTGCTTGAACAAGCAAAACACATTGCACCCAGCAAATGGTTAGAGTTTCTGAAACTTTTTTTGTCTGTGCTTGCCTGGAACTGGAATTCTCTAATCTATGTTTTCCAGGCAGATAATATTACAGGTTTGAGCCACTTTATCCAGTAAAAATATACAATTTCAAAATATCTTGATATTGCCTATATTTGTGCTTAACATATATAGCTAACCTTCATTTTCTCCCTCTTTTGTTTAGTACTCTGAGTTGAAAACATTGGCTTTCTTGATATACTTGGCTTCGTTTTCAATGGAATCCTATCAGAATCAAAAAAAGTCCTAAAAGTTTATGTTAAAAATCATGGAAAAGAAGGTTTCAGGTTGGAAAAAAAAACACTGATCCTTAAGATATAAATGCAGTATATTTACAGGGTTAGTCAATGCTTTCTGAAGTATGAGAAGAGAAGGAAGGCAGAAATGTGAACGATGTCAGGTCTCTGTAGAAATTCTGTAGTTGTCACTTCATGTTATCTTCCTTCCTTAAAGCTTGCTTTATTAAAAGCCTCTGGGTGTATATTGGTTGGACTGATTGGTAACCTTACCTAGGAAATGAAGCTGGTTTTAGAAGGCAGATTGTGTGGTAAATAAAGGAATGATGAGAATGAGCACAGATATTGTCACAGAATGAGCTGACCAGTTTCAGCTTCTGAACAGAATAACAAAGCAAAGTTTCAAGTATATTTATCCACATTGGAATATATATATATAGAGAGAGAGAATACAGAATATATAGATATAGATAGATAGATATGTAGATAGATAGACAGACAGATAGATAGATAGATAGATAGATAGATAGATAGATAGATAGATAGATAGATAGATATAGATAAATAGATAGATATAGATAGATAGATAGATAGATAGATAGATAGATAGATAGATAGATAGATAGATAGATAGATAGATAGATAGATAGGTAGATACATGTACATATAAATATATATACATACATGAAAAAGTAAATCTCCAGTAGAATATAGAAAAACTTGGCATGACAAATATTAAACTATATCAAACTGATTGCAGGAAAGGTACAGTAAATATCAATAGTTTAGCATAGATTTTGCATACATTTTGTAAAGGCTGAACATTCTTTATTATAAACTTTACAAATATCCATATTATGTTTTAAGGGTTTTTTTTACTGTGAAAATACAATAAAGAGGGGTTAAAATTACATGGGCAAGGTAATGAGTATATTTCTTATCAAGCATTGTTGCCTCCTCCTTTGTTTCCCCTTACCATCCCTACCTATCTCCCCTACCCCGCTCCCCACTCCTGTGCCAAAGTTGTAAAGTTCGTTTTTCTACATAACGTCTTGTACATCTCACTGTTGCAATAGGTCCATCTGTATCCCTATTTAAACAATTTGTTTGTTCCCTTCCCCACACACACACACAAATTATACCATCATCAAATACAATGGAAACAGGGTTACTTTTTTTTAATATATTGTAGTAAGAGCATCTACACAATGCTGGAAATTGGAATTACACAAAATATGCAACATGGTTAGGCACTGGTAGTTCAAGGATGTAATCTTAGCTAGTTAAGAGATTGAGATCCGAAGATCACTGTTCAAAGCCAGCCTAAGTAGGAAACTTCATTAGATTCTCATCTCCAATTAACCACCAGGGGAAATGGAGTTCAGTTCAGATTGTATGTCAAGCTCTGGCCTAGAACACAAAAGCACCATCCAGGTCCTGAGTTTAAGCCCTAGGACTAACAGAAACAAAAACACAAAATACAATATGGAGTTAGATATTTTATAATGAAGCACATTTTAATATATTCTACATTGTTAGAAAGACTAGACTTCTGTGTTAGCTTAATAACCTACCATAATAATGATATTGTCCATTTATTAAGCAGCTTACTCAGATTTACAAGTTCGAAGGTTTCAGGGTATGTTCAGTTGGTTTTATTGCTTTGGTGGCCTGTGACAAGACAATGTGAAAGTGGAGAGTATGTCAAAGAGAAAAGTTTTTGACTTAGAATGATTAAAGATAAAAGAAGAAAGAAGATGAGAGTCTATGTTCTCATGGGTTTCACTCTGAAGAACTTAATCTCCAGAGGAAATATTCAGGTATTCTCAGGAAATGGTAAATCATTTTTCTTTAACACAGGTCTTTCTGGGGCATTCTAAATTCAAATGGCAACATCTTCACCAATGATGATGACTTGTCCAGGGGTGGAAGCAGCTAGATATTACTATAAATTCAAGTCAGATCTCAGCAGACAATATTTTATGGAATTCCTATTAAAATATTTCCTTGCAGACTGCCTGGGTCTTTATACTACACGTGTTTGTATGTGTGTATGTGTGTATTTGAATAAATATATAGCAACTGTTGGCAATGAAGATGGATATGTGTTTCTTTTATCAAAGAAACAAACATATGAAATGGTAGCCTTTATATATAAAACCTTAATAGTAACAATAAAATTAATATTATTACTATTATTATTTTTTGATGGCTGTAGGGCTTGAACTCTGGGTCTGGGCATTGTCCCTCAGCTCTGCAGCTCAAGGCTAGCACTCTACTACTTGAGCAACAGTGCCACTTCACATTTTCTGAACCTTTAGTTGGAGATAAGGGTCTCACAGACTTTCCTGCCTGGACTGGCTTTGAACAGAGAACCTCAATTCTCAGCCTCCTTAGTAGCTAGGATTACAGGTGTGAGCCACTGGCACCCGGCAGTAAAGTTATTTTGAAAAAGAAAAAAATCCCACAATTGTATACTGAAAAAAAATCACAATCTGGCAAGTGTATCTCTAATGTTGTTATGTCAAGTAACCATAGGCAGCAATCATTTTTAGATCTCACTATGCCCTGTCCAATGCCAGATAATATTTCATTAATTTACTTTAATTTTTCATAACAAAGTTCATTATGAATGCCCAACAGCACAATTTTCTAGTGAACATAAAGAATTCTTCAACATATTTATTTCAACAAACAGCATTTTGTGCTTGGTTGGTTTGTTTTTGTTTTTGTTTTTGTTTTTAATTTTGCCAGCACTGGGGGCTTGAAATCAGGGCCTGGGCACTCTCCCTAAGCTTCTCTTGCTCTAGGCTAGCACACTACCAATTGAGCCACAGCACCACTTCCAGTTTTTCTGCTTACATCATACTGAGGAATCAAATCAAGTGTATCATGCATGCTAGGCCAGCATTCTACCACTAACCACATACCCAGTCATTGGGTCCTGGTATATTTCCCCTTCTAGATTAATAGAAACATTCCAGGTTCCGAACTTGAAGCTGATCCTTGCCATCCAACAACATCACATTCTTGTGAATAGCACTAGCTGGCCTCATGAGCATAGCAGCCAGCTGGAGCTCAGCTATCTGATGGCCTTGGCCTCCAACAATGCAATCATTTCTGTGCACAGACTGAAAACTGTTATAGGAAATTTTGATTTATTCCATCCTATTCTCAGCTAGTTGCCATTCTCAGCTTTGTATGTTTTAAATTCTGTTAGACATTTATTACTCTTTCCTGCCATTCTCAAAAGTAACATATATGTTTTACTTTAAAGTTCATCAAACATGCAAAAATGTTAATGTAGTTGCTATCCACCAGTGGCTCATGTTTTAAAAACCTAGCTACTTTAGAGGTCAAAAAGTGAGGATTCAGGTTTAAATCATCCCATGCAGAAAAATCTGAGATATTTCTCCAATTAAGAAACCAAAATCGAGAAGTGGAGATGTGGCTCAAGTGGTAGTGTCAGCTTTGAGCAAAAAGACTAAGCAAGAATAATAGGTCGACTTCTAACTCCATTATTTACTCATGGAACACACACACACACACACACACACACACACACACACACACACACACACACACACACACACAGAGTCAACATTCTCCTAGACTCCCCTTCTTGAACAATATTCAATGCCATTAACTGAATGCAAGTTTTCTCCAAATTCTTATAGTAGGGATTGAACTACATTTGTATTTATGATAATGTATTTTTTGTACTTTTTGTTTTGCAATTTTTTGTACTAATGTGAGAGAACAGTGTTTTGTGAAGACTAACAGAAATCAATGTGTTGGTAAATAGGTAGGTGACAAGTAGACTGAAAGATGCAGATAATACCACTTGAAATTTTATTTCTCCAAATTTAAATATATATACATATGTATGTATTTATAATTTCTGCCAAGATTTTATTTCCATTAACAATGATCTATTTGTTCCATTACATAAATTTAACATAGTGTGCTTCATAGTAGATTAATATTTTTAGAATTTCTTTCACTTGGAGACCAGGTTCTGCAGTGTAGACCAAGCTTTCCTCAATTCCTTATTCTCCTGAGTATTGGCTGGCATTACCATGTGGTTGCATAGTACCATGTCCAGCTATATTGTTTACATTTTGTCCAGTAGAATATTACTGTGAACAGCTTTAAGCCATATATCTTAAGTATGAATGGATTTCTTGCAGAAAATGTAATAAATAAAGTTACTGAGTGAAGCCAATTATGGTAGGCATGCCTGTAATCCCAGCACCCAGGAGGATTGTAAGTTTAAGAGCAGCCTGAGCTACACAGCAAGTCCCTTTTAAAACAAAAAAAAACAACAACTGGTGAACTTGGAAGAGGGAAAGTATTATTAAGTGGGATGATAGGAACATACAAAATTTAGTGTGTGTGTGTGTGTGTGTGTGTGTGTGTGTGTGTGTGTGTGTGTGTGTGTGTGTGTGTGCTTGTGTTGATCCTAGGGCTTGAACTAAGGGTCTGGGCACTGTTCCTGAGGTTTATGCTAAGTCTAGCACTCTACCACTTGAACCAAACTCCACCTCAAGCTTTTTTAGAGCTCATTGGAGATGAGTCTGCTCCAGTTTCCTGTCCAGGCTTAGAACCTTTTGTAAGTAAGATTACAGGAGTGAGTCTGTAGTAGTTGTTGTATTACTGTTAAGTAATATAGTAAACATCATGCCAGTTTATACTCCTTCCAGCAGTGTTTGAGTGTTGAACACACACCTAAAATAAAACCCGCTCCATGTTTGATGACATCCAGATCTCATAATCCCGTGATATAAGTATTGTTATGCTCACTTTACCTGTGAAGAATTTGAGATCCAGAGAGTTTAGTTAATTTTGAGTCCCCAGCTAGTATACAGTGGAGCCTGTATTCAAGCCCAACTAGGTCTGTTTATTTCAGAAAACATAGAGTCTTCATGTGTTCTAGTCAACATGTGTTCTAGCAAGTACTGCTCATTGCAAGTACAGTTCTGTTCCTGAAAGATTACCTTTCTCTCTCTTTAACTGTTTGCACCCCCTTTCATAAGCTAGGGAAAGCACAAGTGATGAGAAAAGCCATTTTTTGAAGGGGAAATTGATGATGGGGTTTGAACTTGGTATCACATACATATTAGTCTGATCTTCCATTTGGGTTATGCCTCCAGCACTATATTTCTGTTTTTTCTTTTGTATTATTATTATCAAGGTGAGTTACACAGAGGTTACAGTCATATAAGTCAGGTCAGGATACATTTCTTTTTTGAAATGTCACTCCTTCCCTTGCTCTCTCAATTTTTCTCTCTCACTGGTTTGGTTTTATTAACTTCCTCCTTCTCCTCCTCCTCCTTCTGCCCAGGGAGGAAGGCTTTTATGCTAGACCTTCAAGTTGAACAAAGAATAATTCTTCTACCTCAGACTACATGTCCAGGCTATACATACCAAAGAAAGCTAAGGACAAGAGATTAGTCTGACTTGGGAACAATGCAGATCACAAACATGAATTCCACGTAAACAGAAATGAAAAGAAATTTTTCTTTATTCATATAATACAATAAAAAACACTACTTTTCTCATTATCACTTAATTGTGGTTATATGTTCTTAGTACTAGCTTCTTGAAAGTCCTAAAAAAACACTTTGACATGAACTCAGAAGTTCTGTTAGTATCAGCTTGAGATTTTTATGAAAAAACCTTTTTTAATTTTTATATTTCTAAAAATCAATTTTATTATAAAGATGCTGTACAGAGGGGTTACATTTACATGATTAAGTAACACTTCTCATTGAACATTGGTACCTACTCCAGTGTTTTTCACCCTCTGTCCCTTCCCTCCACTCCCCCCCTTACATTGTAAAGTTAATTTCTGCCATAGTGTACTGTGAGTATCATTGTTGCAATGGGTCACCTTTTGTACTTCTTTCAGCATTTTGTTATTTCCCTTCCCTTCTCCCAATCAGATAAAGGCATATACAGGACTTTTCACACACTAGGGATTTTCACACACTGAGCTATGCTACACAGAATGCTTGAGACTAAAGGTGAGGTAAATGATGTCATTGTCCCATTCATCTACATCTCTTGCTAACATATGCATATACTGTGGTGTTGACATGCTTATTTTGTGTATGAGAGCTTTGAGTATGGGGCGTGAATTCAGGACCTAAATACTGTCCCTTAGCTTTTGTATGTGATGCTAGCACTCTACCAGTTGAAGCACAGCTCAGCTTTCTTTTAATTTAATCTTACAGGAGGTAAGAGTCTTTTTTGCTCAGTTGTCTTTGAACTGAGTTCCTCATATCTCAGCGTTCTGAGTAGCTAGTTTTACAGGCCTGAGCTTCCAGTGCCTAGCTTTTCATTACTACTTTCACAAGCTACATGCTCACACACATTTCATTCAAAAATCTCAGTTTAACCCCTGCTTTCACTATATTTGATGTCGGTATAATTTGTAGAGGAGATGGGGAAAAACAAGTCGTTTAAGCATACAGGTGGAGCCGGGCGCTGGTGGCTCACGCCTGTAATCCTAGCTACTCAGGAGGCTGAGATCTGAGGATCGCGGTTCAAAGCCAGCCCGGGCAGGAGAGACAGTGAGACTCCTATCTCCAATAAACCACCAGAAAACCAGAAGTGGCGCTGTAGCTCAAGTGGTAGAGTGCTCTCCTTGAGCTGAAGAGCTGAGGGACAGCGCCCAGGCCCAGAGTTCAAGCCCCACGACCGACAAAAAAAAAAAAAAGAATACAGGTGGACCTGTTGCTACAATGAGAAGTACAAGTTGTCATGTCAAAAACGAACTTTACAACTTTGGTGCGGGGGGGGGGGATTGGGGGAGCAAGGGGAGACTGGGAAGTGATATGAAGGGTAAACAAAGGAGGAGGCTGCAATGCTTGATAAGAAATGTACTCATTATCTTGCCCATGTAATTGTAACCCCTCTGTACAATATGTGCACAAAAAATAAAAACAAAAAACCAAAAATCTCACTATTCAGGCTGACTGACAAGTTGTGAGGAAAGATGGTTGAATGAATAAGTTACCAAATAGGCCTCTAGCCCTATTAACATCATTCTAGTCAGTGACTTAGCTTTCAGTGAGTGAGTACATATTTCCACTTTCACTCTTCCTTTTTTAACTGGAACTCAGTGAAATGTTTTTGATGCATCTTTTAAATGTTATCTCCCAAACAGAAGATACTATTTGAATGTATTTGATAATATTTTAGATGCGGGTGGTCTTGTGTGTCTGGATGTCTGTGGGCAGAAGCCATCCTGCTGGGCTTCAGGCCCAGAGCTGATGCTTCCTGTCTGCTGGTTGCAGAGAGGAAGGTTTTCTTCCTGGCCATTCTTTGAATTGAGATCCTTTCATTTTAGATTTCTAAGTATCTAGGATAAAAAGCATGAACCACCACCAACTGGCTTGTTATAGAAGCATTAATTGCTTTTCATTCATCCCTTTTTTTCCTTGAAGTTTGATCTAGACAGGCTGCTTGTGCCTCATGATAAGGTGATTTGAATAATACCCTTTGCCTCTGGCATTTCTGAAACTAATTTCCTCAGTTCCAGGCTAATGAATTTGTTCTAAAGCCAATAGCATTTTCTTTCTGAGATGTTAGGTAGCTTAATTAAATCTCTTATCCTTTGCTTTGGCAATGCAATCAGGATGTTTCTGTAAAACCCTACTTCTTGAGAGTATTATAGTTAGAAGGTATCATGTGTACACTTTCATATACTCTCTAGTTTTATAAACTTATGTTACAAGATTGGGTGGAAGAATGATGACTGTTGAATTAATTTGATAACCACTCTAGAGTTTTTAAGCCTTAATGGTAATTAACTCAAAGGGGGATTAAAAATATTCAGAGTAGTGGAATGTGGCTACTATTCATTTCATGTATGTGGATAGATGATAAGAATTCTTGTGATTAATAAAATAAATCTTCAAATTTCTAGTGGTACACTGCTATGTTAACTGGGAGGAGACAGTGGTGATGCCAGGACTTTGAAAACTGGTAATGAAGCAAAATATCCGGGAGAGCATTTGCTAAGGATATAATTCCAAGGCTAATACCAAATATATTGAACTAGAATGCTAAATGATGAATGACAGCACCAAAATTTATTTGTTGGCTTCTTTGTTTTGCGAAGTCCTTGGATTTGGACCTGGGGCCTGAGTGCTGTCCCTTAGTTTTTTCCTCAAGGCTAGTGCTCTACCAGCTGAATCACAGCTTCATGTCCATATTTTTGGTGTTTAATTGGAGATCAGTCTTACCAAATTTCCTTTGGGCTTGCTTCAAACCTGAATCTCAGATATCAGCCTCCTGAGTAACTAGGATTCCAGTTATGAGACACCAGAGACCCATATGTTTGACTACTTTGGTTCAAGTGGGTCACATCAGATTTAAACTAAAATCATAACTTTTCTTCTTGTAACCTGCAGCATCCAATAAATATCTAATTTATTTCTATCTTCATTTCTGATTTCTCTTTTCTTCATTGTACCCTTCCATTCTTATTTCACAAGCAAGCATGTCAGTGCTGTTTTCCTTTTCTGAAGCAAGTCAGGTCCATTCCCATCAATGGGGGATGTACTTACTGTTCTTACTGCCTGGAAAACCTGCTCCTAGGGCTGGGAAGGTGGCTCAGTGGTAGAGCACTTGCCTTGCATGCATGAGGCCCTGGGTTCAATTCCTCAGCACCACATGAGCAAAAAGAAAAAAGCTGGAAGTGGCGCTGTGGCTCAAGTGGTAGAGCCTTGAGCTGAAGAGCTGAGGGACAGCACCCAGGCCCAGAGTTCAGGCCCCACGACCGGACCCAAAAAAAGAAATAAAGAAAGAAAACCTGCTCCTAGATAATTGCCTGGATGATGGCTCTCATATCAACTATCTCCTCTTTAGGGATGTCTCTCCCCATTCCCCAATGTGAAGTTGTTGCCACAAAACCACCAATTTCATGTCTCTGATTTACAGAAAGTATCATTATGATTTCTGGTTTTCTTTTCAGCATGAAATTGGTGAGGAGAGAGCCACATTCACTTCTTTTTCTCCAATACCTGTAATAGTGCCTAGTCCTTAGTGCTCAGGAGCCTTACATGGAGATTAGCCTTCTCCAGCTCAATTTATCCTAGCTTCTGGTCAGGACAGCTTCTCAAGCTGAAGTCTGGTGGCTAGTAATCATTCCCTCTTATTCTTTGTGCCATTTGGTGGTGTTGAGTCTACTTCAGGGAAAAATCAGTGTTTGACACTTATTTGCTGCTATGGCAAAGGTGACTGTGACATCATAGAAGTTATGGCTATTGTTTTGTAAAGTTGCGTGAGGACACCCAACCCCACACAATTTCCCCAATATATGTGTCTCCTTTGCTCAGGAGTGCATTCAACAATTCAGCAACCAAACTGTCACCCAGTTCCTGATACACTCAGAGTATGTTTCCATTTCCTTTTAAAAAGAAAAAAGAAAAATTAAAGACATGCCTTTGATGATTTTCATTGAATTACTAAAACAGAGTATATAAATTTATGTATTTGTAAATCTTTGCCCATCTCTCTTGAGCCCTTGCTATATTTCTATGTGTTTGCAGCTTGGTAAGGGAAATAAGGTTTAATTCAGTATTGTCAGATACTATAGTTCAGAAGGCTCTTTTTAGACCCTTTTGGAGGGAATGCCAACTTTCCATCTTATGTTCTACAGATGGCCATCTTGGTACAGGAACTGAATAGACTGTCATAACATAAGAGGCTTGTCCTGATTTCTACTGACTTTCCTCTGGGGTCAGGGAGTGTGATCCCACTGCATATGTGTCTCCTTGTTACACTGAAAGGCCCAGGCCTCCTCAGAAAATCTAAGGCCAAGGGGGTAAGAGAGATTAAAACTCAGAACTCAGCTTCCCATATCATTGGGATTACAGGATTGAGTCTCATGGCCTCAACTCATAGCTGCTTTTATATACATACTGTAGTCAGTTTCATTATATTCACTTCCTAGACAGATATATACAAATATATGTATATAATTATTCATCTATTTTTAATCAGTGTTATATCTAGAAATGCACAAATATATATTCATATAATTATAATCAAATTATATCCCTACTATCCCCAATAATATTTTACATTAATGTTTTGTGAAAAAAATACTAGACTAAAAATTTAAATGCCTTTGTAGTTTGAAAAATCATATTCAATCTTATATATTATATAATATACTATATATAACATAAAGAATATAACACATATTAACATATAACTAATTTAATTGTGGTTTCTTTTCTTCCTGATTTTGTGTTTTTTCATCTATGTAAACTTTCTTTCTTCTATTGATGATGGCTTTTACTTTCCAGTATACATATTTTCTATATATTTTGTCAAATATTTTCATTTGTCAAATATTTTATATTACTGGAGTCAAATTTTTCTTCCATATTTACCCAAAGCACAATGAAGATGTATACAGATTTGAACTCACTGTTGGAAGAGCATCCCACATACCACTTTAAGTATTGTGGCATTTGTCACAATTGACAGAATAGATTTTTAGGACATCTGATCTGCTATGTCCTAGACCTTTTGTAGCCACCTTATCACCCCATGCAGTCATGACCTGCTTCCTTGCCACTCCCTGTACATTTAACAGTTCCCATTATATGCAGTAGGCTGTCTTGTACAGCCCCCTGTCACTCTCTGTTCCCCCCCCCCAGAACATGTATGCACGATGTTTCAGATTGTAGGTTTAAAAAGAAACATATTTAGGATTCATGAATTTTAGAATATATCAAAAACATTGACATTTTAATAAAGTTAGAAAAATAAATAGAATGAACCTTTTACAACAATCAGGACAAAAAGAAAAATAAAGATTTTCCCAGGAAGGGGGAAAGGAATCTCTAAATCTAGATTGGCCTCTAAGTTGCCTTCAGCAGAAATTCTGCCTCGGAGTCCTCAAAGGGATCTACTTCCTCATTAAAGACAGGATTTTCTTCCTGAGTCCAGAGAGGGACAGATTCTAATTTCTCAATTGGAAATTGGATCCCCTGCAGGAGGACAGATTGGTCTGGGTATTCTTTGAGGAAAGATTCCTTTTCCTCAACTGAATCTAGATTTTGGACCTCACTTATTGGTTTCACTGAACATAGACTGTGGTCATTTTCCATTAGCACACATTTACCCTGCACACCAAGAAGTGTTCTTTTTGACTGGTTTGGAGCTGATCTAGCTGGATTGTGAACATCAATGGAAGACATTCTGGATCGTCTTCTTCCTTGGTGGTATGTGCAGGTACACCTGCATCACATGTGGGATGTCCATAGGACTCAAAACCTGCTTGGGCCTTTCTACAAATTAAAAAAAAAACTCTATGTTCACATGCTTTCTGGAGATTAGTGATGGCTTCTGATCTCCATCAGTCCCCATAGACTACATCACTGAAGGTTATTTATCTGTAGTTCTGCAGGAGCTGCTCTACGTTGATGCAAACCTGAGAATGGAAATAGGTACAAGATTCTTAGAGTAGACTCTAGAAGTTAAGTTGTGACTAAACTTCCATGAGGATCTAATGGGGGAAGCTGTAGAACTTGAGTTTGGACTGAACACTGATGGGAAAGTAGGGTATTTCTGAATGTATACTTCCAAGTTCTTTCAAAAAGAGAACATATTACCGGCAAAGAATATCCATAAAAGGACATTTTGCCAAGCTGGAGAGTACTAAGGGCTGTTGGCCAATCAGGCCCATCTCTAGAGACCCAGGTTCCATTCCTACTCACAAGCTCTGAGGCATTGAAACAAGGACTTCTTCCTCTTTTTCTTGGTCTCATGGGTCATGTGTTCCTCCAGCTGGTCCAGAAGAATATGTAAGTGGAAGAGCAGGTCTGAAGAGGGCATGTTGAGCTTGACATACTGTGTAAGTTCTTTTAGGGTGCAATGGTTCTTGGGTTCATAGAAATCATCAGGGTAGAAGTCCATCCACATAAGGAGGATGGAATAAACGATGCTGTGGGCAGTTTGGTGACAAGGAAAATGAAATTCCACCCTCCTCATCCTGAGCCTTGTACTAGAGCTTCTTTCTGCAGGACTTGCAGGTTGGGAAGTGGGAAGAGACTTCTGCAAGCAGGATGGTCCTCAAAATATCACTTCTAGAAATTTCTTAAATATAATCCTCTAAAATTCTCCCTGTGATAGGAAGAGAAAGTTGTTTCCCCACTGAATCTGACTTGCTATACACAGCCCTCCCTGTCTTCCATGAGAGTCCCAAACCACAACCACATCCACAACTGTGTAATCTGCTATGCACTGAAGTGCCAAGACTCAACCCCCTGGTGAAAATCACAACTTGTGTGCAAAGAAGAAAGTTGGCTTTGATTCAGAAACCTCAAAGATACCCAGTTTTCAAGGACAGAACTTCTTTTTGTGCCAACATCCACTTACTTCTTCTCTTGTTCATCTTCCAGTTATGGTAGTAGGATCTGTACCAATGGAAGGAGAGAAGGAAGATAACTCTATGCTTCTCCTTTTCTGAACTAACAGGACACACATGGGACTGGCTAAGACCCACATGGTAATGTCAACATGACAGACAAAAAGTGGAGATATGTTTACACAATTTCATGCAAATTCTGTGAGGATGCTTATATGCATCTGTCCAAATAAATGCACAATGACTCATGCCTCTAATTCTACTAATCACAGTTTGAACGCAGTCTAGTTTGTAAAATTCCAAAGACACTAATCTTCAATTAACCAGCCAAAGGCCAGAACTGGACCTGGGGCTCAAATGGTAGAGTGTTACAAATGGGACAGCACTCAAGCCCCCAATTCAAGTTTAAGTTGCATCCTTTCTTCTGTCTATATTCCTTCAAAGGCCTCCAAGATAGTGATTTTCTAGGTGAGGGTGGATGTTGGATGCCACGGGCTCATTCCTTTAATGCTGGTCTCTCAGCAAGCAAATTGCTAAGGCTACACTAGCTTCTGAGGCAAATGAAATGCTCTGGCAACCCAGTCCTAAGGAATTAGCCAGAGAGTGTACTTCTTTGTCTCAAGCCAAGCTCCTTGATCAGACTCCAGTGAAACAGTCTCAGAAAGGTGCCAAGTATACCAATACTCTGCCAGGGGGTCTCATCAACCCTGAGTTTGAAAGAGGAACACTCACTTTTTTTTGTTGGTTGTGGGGCTTGAACTCTGGGCTTGGGTGATATCCTTTAGCTCTTCAGTTAAAGGCTATCACTCACCCACTTTAGCCACAGCACCACTTCCGGTTTTCTAGTGGTTTATTGGACATAAGAGTCTCATGGACTTTCCTGTCAAGGCTGGCTTTGAACTATGATCCTCAGATCTCAGCCTCCTGAGTAGCTAGGATTACAGGCATGATCCACTGGCACCTGGCTTAGGAACATTCACTTTTTAAACAGAATATCCAGCAACTGCTCCATTGTCCCCCACTCTCTATAGTGGTAGAGGAAGTTTCCAACATAGAAGGGATCACCTTTCTGGTAGTCAGGGACCAGGTCCATTACCAGCATTTCCAGCAAGCCTGAGTCCAGGATCCATATGTTATAAGGCACATTCAGGGTTTGGGCTGATTCATTGTCACACTGAGGTGGTAAAAAGAATGGATCTTTGAAACGTGAAAGTGGGAGTACCCTTCAAATTGAGTAATTGTAATAGAGTGGATTGAAAAGTACACAGTAAATATTTTCTCAGTATACACATATAAAAGCACACAAGAAGAAGTTTCTAATGTGGGCTGGATGAGATTAGATAGGTTTCCTGTCATAGTTATACTTGCCTGAGTTGCCTTATGATTCCCTTGGTTTCTTCTTATAAAAAAGGCCTGAGACATTGGATTCGTGATTTGGCACTGATCCAAAGTCTGCAGCATTGAGTGAGACACTCATATCTCTCATGCCTGAGAGCTGAGTCTCTTGAACTTTGAAAACAACACAAGAACATTTTTCTTGTTCCTGCACCACAGGCCAAGTGAGCTGGCTCGAGCTGAATGTCAGTTACAGTTGCTTGGCTCTCATAGTTCTATATTCTATTCCATTGTGAGGTAGGTAGTGTCATTTCTCAGAGCTCAATGATCTAAGCTGTTTGGTCACATAAGACCATCCCAAAGACAAACTGGAGACTGAAATCTCCCCTCTCACATCACTATATCCACATGTGGACATTGTCAATTCCCAACATCCTCAGCTAAACCTAGATACAGGCATGGTCTCAGCCTCAAGGAGCCCTTCCTAGGTCAGATCCAAGCCTTATTTGTCACTATTTCTCTCATAATGCACAAATCATTTTGGGTCTCATGCCCTCTCAGCCTGCCATGTGCTTCTTGCATCTATTTTTGACATCTACTTCCTAGGACATTGTAAGGTTTTTGTTTCCTAATCTGTTTGCTCTTGATGCCCCTGTGTGCTGTCATCTGGAAAAAAGGCAAGTACTTAGAGGTGGGAAAATCAAACAAGTATTGAAAAACAAACATTACACATATAGTCAGACATTTTTACAAGTGTTCATTCTTGTAAGATAAGACTATCTTTGATAATTTTGTCATATTTTATGACAGAGGGGAAGGGGAGAAGGGAAGAGGTGCTGCATTGTCTTCTCATAATTCAATGATTATTATTTAAAAATACTATAGTTGAAGGAATGTACTATTTAAAGATAAAAGCTGTGCTCCTGTTCTTTTTATAAGCTAGTCATTTATAAAGTTTTCCTCACTAAAGTCTTGTCATCTGTGTCCCATGAACTATCCTCCTCCTTCAAAATAATCAAGGAAAACCTTCACAAATAAGTGGACTGTTGTCCAACCCCTGGATAAGAATTTAAGGTACAACATTGCCTGCAATTTTGTTTGTGTACATGTGTGTGAGAGTGTGTGTGTATGTGGGTAAATGTGTGTCTGTGCATATGTGTGTTTTAGGGCTTGTTCTCAGGGGCTATATGACAATCCCGAGTGTTTTTCCCTTGCGTGTAGTGCCCTACCAATTGTGCTACAGTTTCACTGCAAGTTTTCTGTACTGAACTGGAGAGGAGAGACTCATAAAATTCCCTGTTCAGGCTGTCTGAAGTAAATCTCAGGTCTCAACCTCCTGTTAGCTAGAGTGATAATTATTTGCTTCCAGATCCTAGTAAGAAAGCATTGTTATTGGAGGCAGTGGGGTTGCAAGTTTCAGTCCACCTTCACCACACTCTATATTATTAAACAGCAACAATAAAACCCTATATCAAAATACAATAATAAGAGGTAATTAGAATAAAATTTAGTGATATAGTCTGCTGGCATCACTTTCAGGCACCCTTGGTCTTAATGTTTAGCATCACAAAACCAAACAAAATGAGATAATTACAGTAGACTCAACGAATTTTAATTCCATCTTAAAATAATTTCAAAACATTATAAGAAACAAGAAAGCATCCATACTTATAAGGAGAATGTAAAAAAGATAAAAGATGGCAGATTATGTAATGGAAAATTCTACACTGCAAGAAAATTATTGTCATGGTGAATATATGATGGTATTGTCACAGTGAATATATGATAATGTACTTCAGAGCAGCAATGGATAAATATATATTTACTACACATAGTCTAACTTGTCTCAATCTCTATAAACTTTCAATCTTCTAGTACACATTATCAATGTATTCATGTTTATGGTATATTCTAAAATAACTAGCACAGTCAGGAGGTTACCAAAATACATTAGCTTCAATGTTTTAGGAGATTAACCTGCTAATTGTATTGACTTCTATATATTAAACATGTAGTGTGTTATCATTGTACTCTCTAAGTATGTACAAACACTACTTCAAAGTGAAATTGAATACAACAAGGTTTTGAAGGCATATGCCTGTAAAGCTAGCTATTTGGGACATCAGTTCAAGACCAGTGTAGTTTTTTCTGCAATGCTCCCCAACCACTGGCTCTGCGTGATGGAATACATCTATCATCCCAGGTTCATTGGGAGCTGAGAGCTGGAGGATTTCAATTTCATGCCATAGGCAAGAACTTCCACATGGCTCCATCTCAACCAAAGAAGGTTCAACACTGGCTAGTACCTATCACCCCCACCTAGGTGAAAATAAAAATAAGAGCAATGTAGTATAAGAAACAAACAATATCAAAACATGCCAATATAAACCATCATGAACAACACACACCTAGTGTTTGTTTCTCATACCTGTAATCCTAACTATAGCTAGGATTATATATGTGAGCCAGAGACACCAAGCAGTTCATCATTTTAAAAATGACTATTGAAGCCAGGTGCCAGTGGCTCATTCCTGTAATCCCAGCTACTCAGGATGCTGAGATCTGAGGATCACAGTTCTAAGTCAGCTCAGGAAGAAAAAAACCCATAAGACTCTTACCTCCAATTAACAACTCAGAAGTCAGAAGTGTCTCTGTGGCTCAATTGGTAGAGTGCTAACTATGTTGAGCACAGAGTCTCACAGACAGTGCCCAGGCACTGAGTTCAAGCCCCACATCTGACAAAAAATAGATAAATAAACATTTAAATGTCTGAATTTTTTGTGAATTAAAATGATGGCGTTCATACACAATTCTACAGACAACTACATATTTCATTATATTTGTGGTTAGAAAAAGTAGCAGCACTTGAATAATGGATATTTTTTCATAAACTAGGGCATACTGATCTCTAATTAGAGGAAATTGCTGGACTCATAGGTAGTATTTTTTGGTTGGTTTTTGTTTTGTTTATAGAACAGGATGAGAAACCTTATTTCTGCCAATGACCATTTGGATATGTATAACATCATCCACAGGCCATGCAGAATTAACAGTAAAGACATGACACAGTCAACTGGCAATAAACTTATTTGTCTTTATGCCATGTTCCCAATGATTTGTTTAGCTTATATGTCCCTATGGCCTACAGTTTCCTATTCCTGCCTTCCTCAAAATACAGCATGTTCCACCGATTCAGATTTGAGCCAAGCAATATGTAGTATTAGTGCCAAGAGTTAAGGAAAGTTGTAACACAAACAGGGAAGCATGAAACCAACACTTTAGTAGCTGGTCACTGGGGACTCAGGCCTAGAATACTAGCTACTCAGGAAGCTGATGATCTCAGTTCAAAGCCAGATGGAGTGAGAAAATCTCTGAGACTCTTCTCTCCAATTAACAACCAAAAAGCCATAAAAGGAGCTGGGGCTCCAGAGGTAAAGTAGCCTTGATTACAAAAAACTCAGGGGCAACACCCAATCCTGAGTTCAAGCTGAAGGTCAGGAACAAAAACAAAAACAATCAACAACAAAAAAAAAACCAGAAACTGGGAAAAAGCTCAGGAAAGGATGGCATTGTCTACAAGACAAGTGTACACATTACATGAATTGTGAAATCACTGTACACACCTTAGTAACAATTACATTTTAAAAAGAATGTGAGAAATCCCAAAGCCATGGGGCCTTATGATGTGCAGAATTTCAAAGTCCCATCATCTAAGCTGGTAGCACAGAGGTTGTAGCTCAGGGTGATGAGAAAATAAGAAGCCAGAGATCCTTTCAGATTGTCCCACCAATTCTTCTATTACTTTAAGCAAAAAAAAAAAAAAAAAGCAAAGCAAATAAATTAGACTTTAAGGTTAAACTAAGCTGCTATTAAAGATTCCAGGCAGAATTATATGGTGCCTGCTTCAAGGCAAGAGTGAGGCCAAGCCCACAGCCTCCAGAGAGGCATGACTACCACTTGTCCAACACTGCTGTCCTCCCCGCCCCCAGAGTTTACCTACAAGTCCCAAGTCCCTGCCTTTCTTCTTGTAATTCTTCAGCCACTGGTTGTCTCATTTCTCATTGTCTGTTTAGGTGGGATTTGAGACTCCTTCCTCTCCTCACCCAGCCACCAGACCTCAGGGGCCAAACTCTGCACCTCACAGACACTCCCCAGAACCCAGCTGCCTTTGCAGTTGCTGCTTCCTGAGCCACTGGGCTACTGCCTCCTTCCTCCCTTCATCAGCCTCTGCCAGGGCCTCCCACCCTCTCCCTACCACCACCACCCCCAATCCCAGCTTGGCCTCCCCCGTGGCCACCCCTCCTCTCCACAAATCTCCCAGCCCCAACCCCAGCAGGATCACTGCTCTGGGGATACAACTGTGGGCCAGGCCCAGCAGAATCAAAGGTGCCACAGTGTGCAGCTGGCTGAGAACTGGAGACAGCATAGGTCTCTGATCAGTGTCTTTCACTTCACTTACACAATTATTAATTGTATTGATTTGGTATTTTAGTTTAGATTTCATAACTTCTTATTAAGCCTTTGCAGAAGAGCTGGTAGAAATATAGTCCCCAAATTCGGATTGTCTCTAGTTTAATTCTTTTGAGATTCAGAGATGTTTAAGTAGTTATAACAATCATGAACTCTCATTTTCATAGCAGATGCTATTCAGAAAATAATTGCTTATGCATCTGTTATCAATTATTTACAAGACTTGAAACTTTTAAAGTTTCAAATATTACAGGAAGATCTTTGATTCATGTTGAATGGATGTGAGTAGGTTGAGCTGATTCTTGTGTGAGTGTGTGTGTGTGTGTGTGTGTGTGTGTGTGTGTGTGTGTGTGTGTGTGAGTGAGTGTTTCTGTGTGTGTGTAGGGGGGTGTATGTGTATCATTGAAATCAAGGATAAGGATGTTGAGCCCTGGTCTGAACTTGTTTCCTTTATCTGAGATATACATTATGGTGTTTCTTTGTTGGTGGTAGGCTCTGATTGCTTGCCTTTGCCTGATGCTCACATTCCAGCTGAATTTTTTAATTAAAGCTTCTTATTTAGTATTGAGCATATAGGACTCTGATGTTGCTTTGTCTTTAGTCTGCCATCTAGGATCTTCTTTTCCTCTTTAAAAATTTACATTCAATATAAATTTTACCTCCTGACTGATTTTCCCTTTAATTTGCATTTTGAAAAAAGTATTATAAGAACTTTGATCTCTGTATTCATGAAGAAAAACCATTTTGAATTCTCTGTTTAATGTAACAACACCTGGACACATTTGTTAACACCAAGATCTTAAAATTTATTTTGTAGCTTTAGTTTAAAATGCCTCCTCCATGTTTACAGCATGAGGAGACAAACAATTTCTGGTAACAATGATAACAGTTTTATTCATTAAAATATCAGATAATTCATAATTTTGAATATGTATAGTGGCAAATGAACACATTTGGTAAATAGATTTGCTTGATAGATCCGTGCACAAAAATACCACTCCTAAGGGCTGAAAAGGTGGATCGGTGGTAGACAGCTTATCTTGAATGCACGAGACCCTGGGTTTGATTCGGCAGCACCACCTAAGCAGAAAAGCTAGAAGAGGTACTGAGGCTCAAGTGGTAGAGCACTAGTCTTGAGCTGAAGGGCTGAAGGACAGTGACCAGGCCCAGAGTTCACCACCAAAAACAAATTAAATAAATAAATAATACTCATATCAAGTACATTAATTTCAAACGTTGATTACCATTTTAGTTAGGGGCAGGGTGCCAAGATATAGCAGACCTCTGTTGCAAAGCTTTAAGAAGGATTTCAACACTTGACAAGTACTAAAGACAAGAAGGAAAAAAATTAGCTCTGCCAACAACATATAGAATCACCACTCAAAGAGAAACCAGTACTAAGAATGAAATGCTTTTCATAAAATTTCTTAAAAGATTCTGGCTCTATATTAATTATCATATAAGTTAACCTTCAAAATCTCCATCGATGGGCCTTAAGGGCACCTACAAAAACTGGAGGAGAGAATCATCAACCAAGATTTTTAATTTTGTAAATTAGGTAATGAGTTCATTTCTGGTTTGACAATCTCATCCCTTCCTTTGCTCTCTGTCTCTGATTTTCCCTCCTGTCCCTGTCCACAGAGGTATAGTTCATTGTGAACATAATATCGACAGAGTACAACTGAAACCAACCCAGCTTGACATATCCATTACATGTTTGTCTGCAGTTAATCAGAAGAAATTGAGAATTGTGTGTTTCAACTGGTAGAGCTAGAACACCACCAGACTTCAATTGGAAACCTAAAGGACAGCGTCAATATTGTGATTTTTAAGAACCAATGCTGTCCCATACATAATCTCAGACTCCACACACACACACACACACACACACACACACACACACACACACACACACACACACATCTTAAAATAGATGTTAGTACTGAAATCCAAATAGTTTTTTTATTTTTATAAGTTTTATTTTTAGTTTTAATGAGGTTTGACTTGATAGTTTCTACTAATGAGCCACAACTTAGAACTTTGTTATAATTTTACCCTGTCTGTATTCAGAGAAACATTCTCTGAATTTCTCCATTTCCAGCAATGATAAGTTTTCTCTTCTTGGTCCAGTTTCTTCGTTTGAGACTCAGTCTCTTAGACTTTTCTGTCTTGCATTGTCTGTAAGTTCATTGATCCAGTAGATCTCAGCCATCCTAATACCTGGACAGAACCTGCCTTGGGAAAAGTGTTCTAAGCTCACCATGCAATGGAGGCTGTTAGTACTCACCCATAATCATTTTTTCTTCAGAAATGAGAAATTGGGGGCTGGGAAGGTGGCTCAGTGGTAGAGTGCTTGCCTTGCAGAAATGAGAGATTGTTAGGTCCAGGAATTCAGGGGAAGCACTCACTGTGTGCTATTTCATACTTTTTTGGGGAGGGGTGCCGTCCGGTCCTGGGGCCTGAACTCTGGGCCTGGGCGCTGTCCCTCAGCTCTTCAACTCAAGGCTCGTACTCTACCACTTGAGCCACAGCGCCACTTCCGGCTTTTTTCTTTTTGCTTATGTGGTGCTGAGTAATTGAACCCAGGGCCTCATGCATGCAAGGCAAGCGCTCTACCACTGAGCCATCTTCCCAGCCTGATTTCATACTTTTTTTTATTTAATGGCAGCTTCCACCTATTGTCTACTTTAAGCATTGTGTGAAGAGAAAGATTGCCCCTAAGAGACAGAAGTACTGTACTAACTGTTGCTCTCAAAACACAGGAGGAGGGAAAGAAGTTCTGAAGGAGCCATGTAGCCTAGAAACTGAGTTCTTAGAAACTCAAACTGCCTTTTATCTTACCTTCAACATAGAAAGTCAGAGATTGCAGTGGCTTGTAAGCTCCATTTATATTCCTGTGCAGGGGCTCCCTTCCCCTTTGCCCTTCTGACTGTTTACATCAGTGGCAGGTGTGAAGACGTAACAAGAACACCTAAAGTTTGGGCCTGGGATTAAAAACTCCATTTTGTGATTATAAACATTCCACCACTTCCTGAATTGAATCTGAGGGGCAGAAGAAAGTTAGGTTAGGAATTTGTATAATTACTTCTAAGTTTGCTATCTAAAATCATCCCTTCCCACCCCTTAGAATCCTATTTCCCAACTGTGTAGACACCCTTACACTCTGTTCTCCTGAAGCATTTGAGTGTGGGCCATCATCTGCTTCTTATGTGTACTGCTTTTCAAATGGAGAGTTTCTCCTAGGCTCAAAATGATTTCATTGATGAGGACACTGTGCAATAAGCTAAACTGGGTTTGTTCATGTGTTCATACCCGAGGGAGAACTAGTAAGGGCTAAGTAGTAGTCAGGGCTCACTTGCTGCCAGTGGTATTGCTCTGAGGAATTACTGTCAATGTTGCCCACAGTACCTAGTCCAAGGCCTCTCAGAAAGGCTACAGACCCAAACTTCTTGAGTCTCTGTGTGAGCTAATCATCATTGGCCAACTATGTTCCATGGTTTGTGAGACATTCACTTCTGTGAGCATATGCATATGAGGGCCCAAGAATAGACTTACCTAGAAGGAAGATCCTAGAATGCAAAACTTCTACTAGGACAATGGAAACCCATGGTTTGGCATGCTTAATGTTTTTGAAAGACCCCAGACTCCTGGGATACTTTCGTCAAAGGGAGGGCGCCCCAGAAACTCAGACTCCAGGCCGGGAGATGCAATAAGCAAGAGGAGTTTATTTGACGTTTGCACAAACGGACTCTCTGTCCCGAGCAGACAGGGAGCCCCGAGAAGTGGTTACAAGCCCTTTTTTAAAGGCAAAAACCACAAGATTAACGCATAACACAAAGCATCCCATGATTGGTTCATTTAAAGGTCATCATATACGCCAACAATCACTTTGCCATGCGGGAAATTTTGTAACACTCTTTGTAAAATGACTGGCCCATGGTTGGTTTAAGGGGGGTTTACATGGTTACAGGCCTATGATTGGTTGACATTTGGCTTAGCTTGTGGTCTTGCCAGGTGGTTGTTATCTCAAGGTCCTGTCTGGGGAATTTCTAAATGGGAACTGAGGAACACGTACTGTCTGTTCTTTATCTACGACCACTGACCTTGTCCTGGGGCCGACATCTGGTCCCTGAAACTTGTTAACTCATTTTTGGGAAGGGAAGGGTCAGTGCCAGTGTAAGCAAGTTTACAGAAGCAGAATCAGCAGTTAGCAAATTAGCAAATTGTAAAATGGACTCAGCCCTAATTTTTATAATTCTTCAGTTTTAACCTGTGCACTGAACTAACAGGAGAAAGTGGCACACTAAGAAACTTGCCAATTTTGCCAAATAAAGAACTATGGTGAAGGTCAGAGAAAGGACATTGATTTCATGGTAGTCATGACAAGACAACACCTTAGCATACCTTCAGAATACTAATCCATACTCACCTACTGTTTTTGTTTTTGTTTTTGTTTTTTTGTCGGTAGTGGGGCTTGAACTCTGGGCCTGGGTTCTCTTCCTCAGCTCTTCAGCTCAAGGAGAGCGCTCTACCACTTGAGCTACAGCGCCACTTCCAGTTTTCCGGTGATTTATTGGAGATAGGAGTCTCATGGTCTCTCCTGCCCAGGCTGGCTTTGAACCGCGATCCTCAGATCTCAGCCTCCTGAGTAGCTAGGATTATAGGCGTGAGCCTCCAGCGCCCGGCTCTCACCTACTGTTTTATTTACCCATGTCATTAAGTCTGAGTTGTATGTAGGAGTCTTCAGGGCCTTCAAAACAGGAAGATCTAGGCGAGAGCCTAAGATTGGTCTGCCATTTTGGACATAACATAACTAGTCAGATGAAAGCCCTTAGTAGTGTCCTATAAATATGTGCATTCATCCTACAACATTTGATAAGTATCCCCTCGCAAAATTATCTTTCGTTGGGTCACTTTCTGACATAGCAGCTGTCTGGTAGCTCCATTGTGACTTCACTTTATTCTGCTGAGCCAGAAATGGAGAAGGAGAGACTGACCACAACACAATTGCATCTTTCTCAATGAGCAGTGAATGGCATGGGAGTATTTAAGATGCTTCCCATGTTCTCAGTGAGCTAGTACCACCTTGGATTCCAGCTCAAATCTTGATAAACAGATACAGAAGTTACATATAGCTTGTTGTGCCAGATTCACAGCTACAGAGGTAAATGAGAAAGTGGAAGGCCTTGGTGTGATATGAAGCAGAATTCAAAGGATGTGGGGATGAAGTGAGCTACCTGGAGGGAAAAGGAGAGGCAGCTGAAGCTGAAGCTGAAGAGCACCTAGAGAGAGAAGATAGAGCAAGTTTGAGGCCACCTGGACATCAAAGTAACCCACCTGAGGTACAAGAGTCTGGCTGTCCAGAGCCACAGAGAGAAGTTGGAAGAGCCACAGCAAGTGCTCTTTCCCATTGCTAGGGAGCTCCCAGAATGCCAGAGTAAGAATTGGTAGCTTCCCAGAGCACTGCTGCTGAGCACATCTCAGATCCCTTGCTATCATAATTGACATTGGAGAGGAGCAGTAAGAGTTGTATGAGGTGATTGCAGCTCACTATGTGGAGCCTGTTCTGCAGCATTGTGGAGTGTGGTCTCTCAGGATGCTTAGAGCAAAAATCCTATAACTGGTGTCAAAGAATGCAATCTACTTGGAGTAGACATTTATAGATGGCACGTGCCTGAACACAACAAGCTGATAATAGCTGCTAGAGGTAGTTTCCCTAAAGATCTAACAGCCAAAACTGGAGAGGCAAACCCAGAGCTCTGCACCACATCAGTCCACCATGAAAATTGCTTCTACCATAGTACTGGCTACCCAGTTTGCACACTCATGACCTTTTTACCCTGATTGTGCCCCACAATCCCTCACAACTTTTGCTCTTTCACTTTGTCTATGCTTCCTTGTCCCTGCTAAACAGTTCTGGATGCCTGTATTAGCTACCCCAACCCCTGCAAAGCTGTTGCTGCTACCCAATTTCCTGACACTGCAACTCAGCAATTACAGTCACAGTTACCCTTTCCCTGGTATCCTAGTCTCTACTACTCTTTTCTGCTACCCATAATTCATAACACCATGGTTCCAGCTACCTGATCCCTGACACCCCTCTCTCTGATACCCCATTCCCAAACAAAGGGTAGATTGGGCACAGACAGTCGACTTGGGTACTCCTCTTGCAAGCACATTGGGCCAAGTTATTCCTCAGGTATTTAACATGAGGGACTAACTGGTGGTGGAAAGAAAAGAGGTTACTCAGAGGTCACTAAAATCCAAGGACATCACTTATAACTTCTTGCTAGGAAAAGAAGGCTCTAAGGTGAAAGAAAATTTTACAAAGAATATTGATGAAGATGCAAAAGGTTTAGCTTAGTCTCTTCTACTAGTGGTCTGAATTATTTTTGACATATATATGTAACTACTTTGCATTTTAAAAATTACATGAAAATGCACATTTATGTGGTACTTATATTAATTTATGGAATAGTTGTATAAGATCACGTTAATGATATTCAAGACTTTATGCTCTATGATATGCTCAAGAGGCTGCCTTTGGAAATATAAATAAATATAAATTGAGCTCTCTAACAACAAATGAAATCTCATTGTCAAATACTACAAGGAGATTACGGATGCTAGTACCAAAATGAAAGCTGTAACAATAAAACTGAATAAAGCTGCAAGATTGAAGGGAGGGAGTCAGTGGTAAGGGCAATTATAAAAGAGAAATTCTTCACCATGGAATCGTGGAAGGATAGAATGTGTTTGTTGAATTACTAGCTTTTAAAACCATCTTAGAAAGCAAAACATTGGTTTTTATTATTGCTATTTGGAACCTCTTTAACGAATGGTTTAACAAAAATTTATCAAAACAACTTTGAAAATTCAATGATGTGAATTATCAGATTAACATTACACTCAAAGTTGCCTTCACATGCAGGCAGGCTGCATTCCTTTTCTATAAAATTAATGGACTAAGCTTCCTTTTAAATTGTTGGACAGTCCATGACACTTGTTCCAAAACAAGAAAAGATACTGGAGAGAAAAAAAAAAGAGGAAGGAGATTCAAGATTGCTGAAATTAGCATATTTCCCATTTAGACTTTAATGGGATTTTTCTACAAAGAATAAGATTTTCATCTTACCATAATAATGTCAAAATTGATGTGCTATAGGATAGCTTCTAAATGTAATATTTAATGCTGTTGGATTACTTGAATACAAAGGTTTATAGAAAACTTTAAATTTCAGAAAAACTGTAATGTTCCAATAAACACGTAGAAGAAATATAATTTAAAAATTCGCTGCTTAAAGCAAACCCTGGCAGGAAAGTCTGAGAGATGCTTGTCTAGAAACAGGAAGTGGCACTGTGGCTCAAGCGGTCAGGGCTCTCCTTGATCTGAAGAAAGTAGGGATATGTTGACACCCAGGTCCTGAGTTCAAACCTCATAACTGACAAGAAGAAATTTTAAAGAATTAAAGCATTAGGCCTGGGAAGGAGACTCAGTGGTAGAGTGTTTGTCTTGCATGCATGAGGTCCTGGGTTCAATTCCTCAGCACCACACAAGCAGAAAAAAGTGGAAATGGCACTATGGCTCAAGTGATAGAGCACTAGCCTTGAGCTGAACATATCAGGATCAGCACCCAGACCCAGAGTTCAGGCCCCCCTACCACCACCAACAACAACAACAAATTAAAGCATCCAACAACCTGAAGATGTTGTCCAGAATAATGAATGGGGCATTATCTGTTTACATGACTTAGTGACTTAAAACCTAGTTTACCAGGGGAGGTGGTGGGCAATTTGTGTGTTTTCTAAAACCTGCAAAATTATTTTGTATTTTCCCAAGGAGGGAGAAAGGAGGGATGGGGGGAGGAGGGGAGGTGTTTGGTGACTTTGCCTTTTGGTTCAGTGATTTTTCTGGGGACAAATTCAGAGAAATACTGCTTGCAATCCTAGTTGCATGGGGAATGAAGAAGCCAGGCCCTGGAAGTGGTTTTGTCCTGTCCTTGGCCTGGTTCCAACAACCAATGGATAATCCAAGTCCACTTCAGGACCAAGATGCCTTGAAGACTACTGATCCACTGGACAGGCAGACCTAACCACAGCCAAAAAAGGCAAAAATGCAATGCCGAGGGCAGCATTGGAAATCTACACCAGGCAGAGATTTTTATATATTTTTTATTGTAAAATTACTGCACAGAGGGTTTACAGTTACATGAGTAGGGTAATGAGTTCATTTCCTATCAAGCATTGTTACCTCCTCCTTTGTTTTTCCCCTAGCCCTTCCCTCCCCACCTCCCCTCCTTGACCCCTGCCCGACACTGTAAATTCATTTTTGACACAGTGTCCTCTACATCTCATCATCACAATAGGTCAACCTGCATCCCCATTTAAGCATTCTGCTATATCCCTTCCACTCCCCAAATTACAAAAATGTATATACAAAATGCAGAACACTTGATCAAATACAGTGAAAACAGGGATTATACCATGGGGGGGATGTACCTACAAAAGAATCACATAGTACATTATATTAAAAACAAAAGCAAGAAAGAAAAAACCACTATGTCTCTGACTTGGGGTACATTTCGCTTAACATCATTTTATATGGTCATATGTACATAGCCTTTGATCTTCTCTGCTTGTCCTAGACATGTACTAGTCCTTGCAAACAAGGGAAACCATGGACCTATGTTTCTTTGGGCCTGGCTTACTTCACTTAATTTAATTTTTACCAAGTCTTTCCATTTCCTAACAAATGGGGTAATGGCATTCTTTCTAATGGAGGCATAGAATTCCATTGTGTGTGTATGTCTATATCTATATACATATATATAGACATATATCACATTTTCTTGATCCATTCATCTACTGAGGAGCATCAGAGTTGATTCCATATCATAGCTATGGTGACTAATTCTGCAATAAACATGGTTGCGCTGGCAGCTTTGGTATGACCTTGTTTGTGATCATTTGGGTAAATGCCCTAAAGTGAGATTGCTGGATCATAGGGGAGCTCTACACGGATTCTTTTGAACAACTTCCATACTGCTTTCCAAAGTGGTTAAACAAGTTTACAATCCCACCAACAATGCAGTAGGGTTCCCTTTTAACCACATCCCCTCCAACATCTGTTGTTATTACATTTCTTGATTATTGCCATTCTAACTAGAGTGAGGTGCAATCTCAATGTTGTCTTGATTTGCATTTCTTTTATGGCCAGAAAAGTTGAGCATTTCTTTATGTGTCTAATGGCCATTTTTATTTCCTCTTCAGAGAAGTCTCTCTTTAAGTCTTTAGCCCACTTAGTTATTGAGCAGCTGTTTGTTTTAAGATTTATTGTTGGGGGATTTTTTTTTGAGTCCTAAGTATATTTTAGATATAAGACCTTGTGTCGAGAAGATCTTCTCCCAGTATGTGAGCTTTCTATTGATCTTGCTAGCTATGACCTTTGCCTTGCAGAAGATCTGATGTTTCATGCAATCCCATTTGTCCAAACTTCCTTTGATTTCTTTTGTTTCTGGCTCTCTATTAAGAAAATTTCTGTCTGTGCTAAAAAAAAAAAAAAAACCCTAGATTTATTCCTATTCCTTCATGTAATGTTTTCTTGGTGTCTTCTTTTATTTTGAGGTCTTTGATCCATTCAGAGTTGATTCTCATGCAGGGTGACATATACAGAATCTAGCTTTAGTTTTCTACAGGTGTTTAACCAATTTTTCCCACACCATTTACTCAAAAGGCTGTCTGTCTTCCATTCTGTTTTTTTAGCTCCCTTGTGAAAGAGTAAGTGGCTATATGTCAGTGGATTCATTTCTGAGTCTTCAGTCTTATTCCACTGGTCCTCAGGTCCATTCTTGTGTCAGTACCAAGCTGTTCTTTTACTATGGCTTTTTAGTAGAGTTTGAAATTTGGAATTGATATTGTTCCAGTACTGTTCTTTCTGTTAAGGATTGACAAACCTACAACCAGCATTATACTTAATGGTGAAAAGTTACAGCCATTTCTTATAAATACAGGAGTGAGATTAAAAATGTCTACTCTCTCCACTCCTCTTCAACTTAGTATTAGAATGCTAGCTGGGGCAGTAAGACAAGATGCAAACTGAAAGGGGATCCAAATAGAGAAAGATGAAGTAAAACTCTCCCTCTTTGCAGATGACATGATCTTGTATTTAAAGAACTCCATGACTCCACTCCCAAGTTACTTGAGCTGATCAGAAATTTTGGCAAACTAGCAGAGTATAAAATTAACCCTCGGAAACCAATGACTTTCCTGTATTCCAATAACAATAAGAGTGTGGCTGAAATTAGGAAAGCAACCCCTTTTTAATAGCCGCACAAAAAAATAAAATACCTAGGAGTTAACTTAAGAGGTGAAGGACCTCTGTGATGGAAACTTTAAAAACCTTTAAAAGAAAAAGAAAGCAGAACTAAGGAAGTGGGAAACCTCCCATGCTCATGAATTGGGAGGATTAACATCATGAAAATGGCAATACTGCCAAAAGCTATATCCAAATTCAATGTGATACCTATCAATATCCCAATCTCACTCTTAAATGAAATAGAAGAAGCAATCCAAAAATTATTATGGAAGAATAAAAGACCCCGAATAGCACAGAGGGTTTTTTGTGATTCTTATTTTGTGTTACCATTTTGATTCTACAAAGTCATCTATGGATTTTAACTTCCTTCCCTCCCTTTGGATAAAGCTCACAATAACCCTGCCTCTAGCTCCCACAACACTTATATCTTAGATCTGAAAAATTGTTCCTAGATAGTGAATTACTTAATTGTATTTTGAACGTATAAAACATGCATATAAAAATAGCACATTTTCAGCTTTACAAAGTCGGTGGGGAGGGGGGAGGGGGGTATAATTGGGTGGGGGGAGGGGGGAGGCTGGGAAGGGAGGTGAAGGGTAAACAAAGGAGGAGGCTGCAATGCTTGGTAAGAAATGTATGCATTATCCTGCCCATGTAATTGTAGCCCCTCTGTACAGTATGTTCTCAAATAAAATAAAATAATATTAAAAAAAATAGCACATTTTGATCTCATGATAAAAGAGCCTTTTCCCCTCTCAAATTTATTTCCTGAAATGCAGTTTTAGAGAGAATCTGTTTTCAGTTTTAGATGAAAGGCTTATAGGAAACTGTGTTCATATTCTGGCTCCTCTTCCTGCACCTCAAAACCTAAAACACAAATTTTACAACCCATTTACAAGAAACAACACAAAAACCAAACACTGAGAATGCTCAGATGCAGAACGTTTTACAAAACCCAGAATATAACTTTGCTGTCTGAGGGAGAGGCTCTCTGAATAAATTAACAAACAAACCCAAAAGAGCAGCCAGGAGTATCAGACGTGAGTTTCCTGGCTACTACTCCATCGACCAGGAGCACGGAAGGGCTTCCTGAGCCTGCTGGAGAGTGCGTGGAGGAAAGTTTCCTTGCCAGCCTGAATACAAAAGTTGGCATCACCCCTCCTGGGCCTGTCTTTCTTTTCTTCTCCCCACAGTGGAGCAGAATTGTCCCCTGCTTCATGAAGGATAAATACTGTACAAGCTGGCCCACAGAGTGGCTTCTATTCAGTCTGCACTCCTTCCTAGGTGGGCGGTCTCTGCCCCACGGTGTGTGTGTGCTCCCAGGGGCTGATCCTCAGAGCCCAGGCCCACGGGGCAGGCAGGTGCTAGATGTGAGTCAGTGGCACTGTGTCATTCACACAGAAGCTACTGGGTTGCTGCCCTAGCCCAACAGGAGGTGTACCCTGATCTTCTCCCACAGTCCCAGGCGAGGTGCCCACAAGGGCCCGATTTGGACAGACTGCCACTAGGATCCTACTTCACCAGAGGGATCAGCATGCCAGATGAAGTGGCTGCCACCTGAATTACTACTTATTTTATGGAGCAGTTTTAAACAAAGTGATACATATTACTGTATGATATATAATGCTATATCCTTGAGTCTATAGTCCAAAATCATTGAACTTGATACTAACAAAAATGGATTTTATTGTTTGTATTTATAAGGCCATAATGGCAAACTGAAATAAAAGTACAACAAAACTCTTATCCAAAACACATGATTAAATATCAGTATTTGAAAAAAAATTGTATGTAAGTAGTGCAAACGAAGTTATACTAGAATAGTAAAACACACACAAAATATTTATTAGTTACATTCAAAAGTAAAATAAGTAATTACAGAAAGAATTACTACTAGAGGGCTGGGAAAGTGGTTCAGCGGTAGAGTGCATGCCTTGCAAGCATGAGGACTTGGGTTCGATTCCTCAGCACCACATAAACAGAAAAAGCCGGAAGTGGCACTGTGGCTCCAGTGGTAGAGCGCTAGACTTGAGCTGAAGAGCTGAGGGACAGCGCCCAGACCCAGAGTTCAGGCCCCATGACCGGCAAAAAAAAAAAGAATTACTACTAGATAAAAAATATTACAATAGTTTAACAGGTTGAAGTGATATAGGTTAAATATTTGGTTTTTATAAAAGTTATTTAAATCTCCCAGTTCTGTTTATCTCAGTGAAGGAAAATGTTAGAACGTAGAAATTATATGTGGCACCTCTTGCTTCCAGTACCACAAAGGGGAGTGGCACTTCCTAATGGGAGTCCTGGGATGACACCCACACCCAGCGCATGTAGACCCATCAGAGGTCCCTGTGGTGACCCTGAGGGGGCCCAGGACATCACATTGCTGCTGCAGCAGGTGCAGCACTTGTTGTGGTGGGCTGCGGCCAACAAGGCTCCATCAGTGACCAGATCAAGCAAACCAGCCTCAGGGGCCAAAGCCAGGAGGGAAGGCAAGGCAGACCCCAAGTCCTGCCTTCCATCTGTGTGGACTACACTGCCAAGGCCAGACCCATTTCCCTGCTTTGGAGCACAACAAGGGTAGGGAGTGAGCCTCCAAACGGAGCATCCCCAGAATGTCACCCAGATCTGGGCCCATGCAGACCAAAAGGACAGAGGAGGCTACACAGCAAAGCCAAAGGACTTCAGGCCCCTGGTGCTGCAGCTGGTGCATTGAAAGTCCAGACTCCTCTGGCACTGATGGGCATATGCAGGGATGAGCCCATACCCGAGTTCACAGGGACCAGAAAATGGAAGTCTGTGGGGATGCTAAAGGGGCTCCAGGGTGCTGAGCTGGGCAGCTGTCACAAGCCTTCTGGCAGAGGGGTCAGCACACAACTCCAGTCTCCAGACCACCTTAAAGACTGATGAGGTGAGAGCAGGGGTTATACCGTGGAGGAGGGACATACAAAGCAACAAAGAAATCATCTTATAAATATGTTAGAAATAATCGAGTGAAAGAAAAGCATTTGAATACCCCCTGCTCTCTCTGTATTTGCTGTTGGTATAATTTGTGGAGGGGAAGGGCAAAAACAAATAGTTTAAATAGGGATACAGGTGGACTCATTGCAACAAGGAGATGTACAAGTCGTTATGTCGAAAAATGAACTTTACAATTTTGGTGGTGGGGGGAGGAGGATGGGAAAGGGCTTGATAAGAAATGTACTCATTGGGGCTGGGAAGGTGGCCCAGTGGTAGAGTGCTTGCCTTGCATGCATGAGGCCCTGGGTTCGATTCCTCAGCACCACATAAGCAAAAAGCTGGAAGTGGCACTGTGGCTCAAGTGGTAGAGCGCTAGCCTTGAGCTGAAGTGCTGAGGGACAGCGCCCAGGCCCAGAGTTCAGGCCTCACAACCGGACCCCCCCCCCCAAAAAAAAAAGAAATGTACTCATTGCCCTTGTAATTGTAACCCCTCTGTATGGTGTTTTCACAATAAATAAATAAATAAATAAATAAATAAATAAATAAATAAATAAATAAATAAATAAATAAATAAATAAATGACTGATAAGGTGAACCACAGCTGGGCTGCCTGGCCTCAAAGGGGTGGACTGCCCGCCCAGCCTTCCTTCTCCCGTGGACTGTACAGTGTACAAACATGGTGTCCCCCCACCCCACACCCATGAGGGCAGGCAGTGACCTCAGAACGGAGTCACCCTGGGATGGCACTCTCACCTAAGACCACTGCAGACCAGTACCAGCACCGCTGGAGGAGGAGAAGGCAGCAGTGGATTCAACTCCAGCCCCATGGCTGCCAGATCCTGAGTGAAATGGAGCAACTGAGACTGGGAAGGGAGGTGGGAAGGATGGGCGGGGCTCATCTGGCAATGCTGGGGAGCATGCACACACATCCCCTCACTGTACATCCACCAGAAGGAAGGGGAACCCACTTCTCAACGGGTGACCTGAGGAGGCACCCACACCCACAGGGACTACAGAAATTGAGGTTCATGTGGTGACTTCGAAAGGGCTCCAGGGTACAGCCTTGCTGCTGCACTGAACAACAGGCAAAAAGAAAAAGAAAAAGAAAAACATCCACTAAAACTTCTCATCAATGATAATGTATTATACTTTAAAAACAGTTTTAATTCCCTCTTGTCGTATATTTTTGCATGGAGCCCTTTGAATTAACCAAAAATCTCCACGATTTCCTCATGCACAGTAATACTAATAAATATAGCTTCTATTCTTTTTTTAATTAAGGGAGGTTGCATATAGTTCCTTCCCATGTTTAATTCATGAAAAAGAAATCCTGAATATATCTGTCAAACACCAAACAGGATTTCTTCTGAACTCCTCACTGAAGAAAGAAAATAAAATGACCGAACAACAGGTATCACCCATATTGTCACCGTGCTAGCTTTCTCACTGATTAAAAATAATCCTGCAATGCACATGCAGATCACTTATGCAAATTTTTTTCCAACAATTCTTGTTGTTATATTACATTTATCTTTCTCCTTCTGTCTCCTCTCCTGCTTCTTTTCCCCAGGGTCCTGTTTCCCTCTTACATCCCTTTTCCCTTCAACTTTCTCCCTGTCCCCTCCTCTTCTTCCTCCTGCTATGCCTTTCCTCCTCTCTTACACCTTTCTCCTCCTTTCCTTTCCTCTTTCTCCTACACTTTCACTTTCTTCTACCTCTTCTTTATGGTCCTGGGGGTTGGACTCAGTGCCTTGTGCTCACTATGCAGATGCTCTGCTGCTCACTACAGGCCTCCAGTCTAGACTTCATCTCAATGACCATCTATTTCTGATTTGTTTTTAAATAGCAAAACCAACAAAGACTTTTGATTCAGGATTTAATTCATTGTACATATCCTGTGCCATAAATATGTGCTACTTCATACATTGTGGCTAATATGTTTTGGTTATGTCTTGGGGTTCAGATAAACTCATCAGAAACAATGTGTTTGAAGGCAATCTAATGTGATCCTGTGTTTCTCCCAAATTAATGAACTGGTTACTTTGTATCTTGCACAAGTACTTCTATATTGTTCCCAGATTAATGAACTGTCACTTTGTGGTAACACCCACAGTAACACTAATCCAAGGATTGCTGGGGATCATAAGATTAAGTCCAGACAGGAAAATCCATGTGATATGTATCTCAAATTAACTGCTAAAAAGCCAGAAGAAGACTTGTGGCTAAGTGGTTTAGTGCCATCCTTGCACTGAATAAGATGATGACAGAACCCAGGCCTGAGTTTAAGACCTGTGGTGGGTGCAAGCACACTCGCACATGCACGCATGCACACACAAACACGCGCACACACGTGCGCGCACACACACACACACACACACACACACACACACACACACACACACACACACACACAATTTCCCAACTAGAGCAAGTAGAATATCTGTTTTTCTGATAAGATGTCTGAGTTTCTGTCCCATGTGCTTGTATATTTTTGAAAGCTGTATCATCAACTTACCTAATTTTAATAAATGACACCTTGTTCACTATTATTTATGTTTGAAAATATTTTAAGACACATTTTCATGTAGAAATTTGAGTTTGTTCCCCAAATTGTGACTGTCTTGGTTTGTAAGAATGAAAGAATTGTGCCTTTAATTCATTAGTTCATAAATTAGAAAAGTAACCACAACCCTAGAACCAATTGCCTTTGAATTCTAAAAGCCACACAAATATATTAGTTTTTATTTATCCTATCTTTGATTCAACTCATCTTTCTCAAAATAGTTTTTAGTTTTACTTAAATATCCTGCCATTTTTCTAACCCGAACCCTAACTGGAACATTCAGGCTAACCCTCACACTAATCATACCCTAATCGTTCTATTATGAACAGTTTCCTATTTCACATTCATCCTAATTGTAACTTGACTTGTTTTTCAAAAATTTACTTTCAATTAGACCCTAAATTTTCCATTTCCCTAATGCTAACATTAAGCCCATCTAGAACGGAAACCTAACTTTCACCCTAATGATAGTCCAATTCTAATGTTTAAAAAAATATTCTAGTTTTTATTCATTCTAGTGAATGCTCCAGTTTGCACTATGGAAATGAATTTCAATTTGCCCTAATTCCCACAAATTTCCTGACTCTACATCTGAAGTTATATTGTTCCCTAACATGAACCATTATGTGTCCTCAAATTCTCACATCAGGAAAAATATGGTAGTTTCCCTTGATCTTACCTTTTCATGAACCCCTGTACCCTAAAACAGTTTCAGATTTACTCATCATCTAGTCCATTACTTAACGCTAACTCTCAACTGAAACCTGGCTGGAAAACTCTCATTGATCATTACAAGAATGATCACTGAGAAATAAATATAATGATAATGCTCTAGTTACTATTCAATCTCACATTTTTTGCTTCCACTTTTTAGTGAAAACTCAATTTCATACTAAAAATATTCTTATTCATAACACTAATCATAATCAGAACAAAATACTGACCCTAATCTTAATATAAATTATATGTCAATACTAACACAAGTAAACTAATTTTCACTCATCTTGACTTGATTCAAGTAAGCCTTCCAAACATAGGTTACAATTTTTTCCCAATACCTTAGTCATTTTCTAACCCTAAACTTAACCTTAACTGGAACATTGAGAATAACCATAAGCCTGATTGTAAGTAGATTCTAATATAGCAATACTCTAGTTCACATTCATTCTAACTCTTACCAGGCTTATTCTAAAATTTACCTTCAATTTGAGCCTCATTTTTTTCTCCTTTACTCTAACCTTAATCATGGCTGTAATCCTAACCATAAGCTTGACCCTAATGGTATCCCAATTATATAATTTATGAAAATCCCTCATTTTGTGTCATCCTAACTGAAATTGACTTGTAATTCTTGAAATAAATTGCAGGTTTTCCTAAACCCTACAGATTTTTTCACTCTTAACTCTGAATCTATCTTGTTCTATAACAGGAATCATAATACCCATTTGATCTCAAATCCTGGTATTATGAAATAAAATGTATTTCCATTATTGTAACATTTCCTGAATTCATAGAACCTAAAATAAGTTCAGATTTATTTAACATTTAACCCATTCCTTCTTTTTTCTTTTTGTTGGTCGTGTGGCTTGATCTCTGGGCCTGGGCATGATCCCTGAGCTCTAGGCATGGGCACGATCCCTGAGTTCTTTAGCTCAAGGTGTGCACTTTACCACTTGAGCCACAGCACAACTTTCAGGTTTTCTGGTGGTTAATTGGAGATAAGAGTCTCACAGATGCTCCTGCCAGGACTGGCTTTGAACTGCAATCCTCAGAAATCACCTTCCAGGAATGGGAGTCCAGGGAAACCATAACCAACCAACTAAGTGACTTGAGAATAAACACTGAGCACAAATTAAGGAAGAAAAGAAGTTCATACAAGATCTAAAACAAAGCCCCAACAAAGCCAAACAATTAGAAGGAAAAGAAATGAAAAACAAAGTAGAAAGTCTTGATAGTAGGTTAGACCATGCAGAAGATCGAATCCCAGTTATTGAAGACAGCCTAGATATTATAGAGAAAAAACATTCAACCATCCAAGACAAATCCAAGAAATATGGTAGATCTATTCAACATTTTGAAGACACCATCAGAAGGCCTGATCTGAGGATAATAGTTGTAGAGGAGCACCTAGAGACAGAAGTTAATGGTCTAGGAAATTTGTTTAATAGGACCTTAGCAGAGAACTTCCCAAACATGCAAAAAGATAGGCCTATTCAGACACAAGAAGCTTTTAGAACTCCAAATAGACCAGACCAAAACAGGACATCCCACCATCATGTTGTAATCTGCACAGGATCAATTCAGACCAAGGAAAAGATCCTTAAAGCTGTCAAGGAGAAAAGATCAATCACGTATAAAGGGAAACTAATTAGAATCACCTCAGATTTATCAGCAGAGACAATCAAAGCAAGAAGAGCCTGGAATGATGTATGCCATGCCCTAAAGACAAACAACTATCAACCAAGAATACTGCATCTAGCTAAACTTTCCTTCATAACCTCAGGTCAAATAAAAACCTTCCATAGCAAAGAAAAACTGAAACAATACATCTCCACCAAACCAGCCCTATAAAAGATTTTTAAACATGTCCTATACATAGAAGACCACAATAAAGGCCAAGAAACCTCACCCAAACTGAAAATTCAAGAACCATAGGAAGAACCTAGTTGCCGCAGCCCCCAAGGAGGTGGATAAAATGGCAGGAACTCCCAAATACCTCTCAGTCCTATCTCTCAACATTAATGGACTTAACTCACCAATTAAGTGACATAGACTGTCTAGTTGGATTAAAAAGCAAGATCCTTCTATCTGCTGCCTTCAGAAGTCACATCTTGCCCTTAAAAACAAACACATTTTCAATGTGAAAGGCTGGAACAAAATCTACCAAGCAAACGGCCCCCATAAACAGGCAGGAGTTGCAATCCTAATATCAGATAAAATAGACTTCAAATTAAAATTAGTGAGAAGAGATAAAGAAGGTCGCTACATACTAATTAAGGGATTGCTCCTTCAGGAGGATATTACAATTCTAAATCTCCATACGCCAAACAACAGAGCACACAAATTTATCCAAGAAACACTACTTTAACTCAAATCCCACATAGATCCAAAGACATTAATTGTTGGGGACTTTAACACACCACTCTCTCCACTAGATAGATCAACTCGGCAAAAACTCAATAGAGAAACCGCAGATCTGAACAACTGCATAGATCAACCAGATTTAACAGACATCTACTGAATATTTCACCCAGCAGCATCAGAATACACCTGGGTTTACATGGGACTCAGTGTCAGGTGAGCCTAGACCACTTGGCTAACTTCCCCATGTACCATGCATATTGTATGCAGTGTGATGTCAGTGGACCACATTTTCAGGGTGTGAAAAGTCTGACATTCTTGGTCTGGGAAGGTGGCTCAGTGGTAGAGTGCTTGCCTTGCATGCATGAGGCCCTGGGTTCGATTCCTCAGCACCACATAAGCAAAAAAAGAAAAAAGCCAGAAGTGGCGCTGTGGCTCAAGTGGTAGAGCGCTAGCCTTGAGCTGAAGAGCTAAGGGACAGTGCCCAGACCTGGAGTTCAGGCCCCATGACCGGACCCAAAAAAAAAAAAGAAAAGTCTGACATTATTAATGCATATTTGTAATGTAGTGCAGCAGAAACTAGGAAAATATTGCTTGGCATTCTGCTTTGGTTTGAGAATAAGACTTACAAAGCTAAGCATTGTGGTGCATGCCTATAATCTCAACACTCAAGAAACTGAAACAAGAAGATCACATGGAATATACAGAGACTCTGTGTTCAAACAAAAGGAGGGTGGACAATAATGGAAAGGGTAACACTGATCAACATGCATTGTCCACATGAAATAAAATGAAAATCTCTTTAAAATTATTTAAAGAGATAGTATTTATTATTTATTTTACAATTATTATTTATTTTATTATTTGCTTATTTGTTACAAATAAACTGCTGATGGCTCACACTTGCAATCCAAGATAGTCAGGAAGCTGAGACATGATGATCCCAGTTGACTTTTGGGGGATGGTAACTTGACGTAAGACTCTCATGGACTTTCTGGCCCAGGTGGTTTGAATCTTGACACTCAGATCTCAGACTTCTAAGTAATTAGGGTTACAGGGGTAAACCTCCAGCTCCAGGCTTCCAAGTGACTATTATCTCCAAATAACCACAAAAATGCCAAATGTGGCTCAAGTGATTGAACTCCAGCCTTCAGTGAAAAAATCTCAAGGGATAGTACCCAGGCCTCAAGTTCAATTCCCATGAACAACAACAACAAAAACAAAGAATCATCAATAGAATATGCAATCACTGTTGTTGTTGGTACCCTGTGCTTACATGGTAAATATCAGTAATTGTTCAATGATCTCTTTGTGCATCAAACTATTAAAATCATCTTTGCCATACATCCTGACTCCACATGAGGCAAAAACATCTAACAAAGATGAAATAAAGATCCTATGATCATTACTCAGACCAGTTCTCCCCACATTCTGGTGGCTGTTGGTGACTGTGGGAAGAGGATTTTTTTCTGAACAGACAATGTCCACAGATGCACAGTGAGGTCCCTCAAAAGCTAGCAGAAGGGATGCACCTATGCCCATCCTCAGTCACTGTAAGCGTGGTGGGACTCATTTTCTGAGAAGCTTTCACACTACTGCTGTGTGTAGAATACAGTCATCAAACTGGAAATGAGTTAATATTGATACTAGAGCTAACTCTCAGCATCTATTATTGCATCCCAGAAGGAGGTGATGCACAGAGATATGTGCATGTGTGTGTAAGTACACACCTTGTGTGAACAGCAGTATTGGGATTTAAACTCAGAGTCTCACACTCTCACTCAGCTTTTTCACTCAAGTATAGCACTTGGCGCTATACTTCTTAGGCCAAAGTTTCACTGAGATTTTTTTGTTAGTTAACTGGAAATATGAGTCTCAGAACTTTTCTGCCCAGATTTTTCTGCAAACCCTAGATCTGAGCCTTCTGAGTATCTAGAATTATAGGTGTGAGACACTTGTTGCCAGCTTCAACTACTATCCAAGGAGACACATGGCTTTATTGATACAGCTGGTTGGCCTTCGTTTATGATTAGTGGAGATTGGAGTTGGAACTCCAGCCTTTCCTAGGGCCTGAGTTGGTAATTCTAGGCATCTTGTCACCATTCATCAGACAGAATTGCCTTTAGCCTACTTGTCACAGAATTGAGAGGTAACTGCCAAGTCTCCTGGAATTCAGGGCCAATGCAAGGGATATCTGTTGGTTCTGAGTAATCAGGGCTGGCGTTCCATGGCCTTTCAGGCTTCCAGATTTGCCTGCTAGATCACTGTGCTTCCTATGCTTCCAGCACCTTTCACTCACAAGGACTAGGGCAGGCCCAGGACTCTGCTTTGAGGTGCCATGTTTGTTTATTGGGTGAAGAATATGAATGTAAGAATCAGCAAACTCACTCAATCCAGGGCATAGAAAGCTGTTCACAGGCTTTCAGGATTTCAGCTTGACCATTCTGGGGTTGACTCCCACTGCTCCTACCTTGAAGCATGCTCTTCAGAACCTAGATCAAGAGGGTCCATAAGGGGCCTGCATTGCATCTCAACACTGCCTAGCTGCTTTCCTGCTAAGCTGCTCCTCCTGCACTCCTCATGCTATGTGTGATGAAGGGGGCCAGAAAATCTATACCAAAATAATCCTGCTATAGCATGTGGGGTCAAAGTTCATAGGGCATAGAAACATTTTTCTGGGTTTTCATACTCAGGAAAATGAGTGATTATTCTCTTTTTTGATTGGTTTTGTTTTTCATTATTTCTGGATGCTGTATATGTAAACACAGACTGGTTCAAATGTGCTCTTTGAACAATGTCTTAATTTGATAAGCAGACATCTCACAATAAGTCAAATACCCAATAGCCCCATTTGTCAAAGGTCTTCTCTTCTCCAACACCTTCAAGAAGATGCAAGAAAGAAAAGAAAATATTTTTGTAACCCTTCTCTTTGATCCATGTGTGAACACAAAGTGTGGATTCAAAGTGTGGATCAAAGTGTGGATCCAAAGTGTGGAACAAAGTGTGGTAGAGCAACAGTCTTGACCAAAAAAGCTCAGGGATAACACCTAGACCCTAAGTTCAAGCCCTTGGAACAAAACAAAAGCAAAAGAAAACAATCCACAATATGTATGGGATATATGGATGTAGAGAGCTGCGAGAGGCCGCACCTGGAAGATGGCGCTGGCTTCCGCCCTCCGCCTTCCCGATGGCAAGTGCTCTCGTGGTAAACAACTCCTGATATGGCTAAGGCAAAGAATCTGGCTTGCTTCCGCGCACCTGAACCTATTGGCGGTTCCCACGTGGCGTATCAGGGTTGGCTACCCAGCGGGTACTTAAGGCTGTGGGGAATTCTCCCCGGGGTTGGGGTCACAAGATTAAAAAAAAAGGTCCTGAATAAACGGCAGAGAGAAGAGTCCAGTGTCGCGTCTCCTTGCTGGTCGAGGCGGTAGCGACACGTGGCGGCCCGTACGGGGACTCAGCCATAACCCCAACGAGGACTCAGAACTCTCTGCGGTCAGGGTGGTGCACCGGTAAGTCCCCAGGTAAAAGGGGAATCCGCGACAAAAGCGGGGGTAAGTCCCCAGGTAAAAGGGGAATCCGCCACAAGAGTGGGGAGTAAGTTCCCAGGTAAAAGGGGAATCCGCCACAAGAGCGGGAGGGATTTTTGCTCTTCTCGGTAGATAAAGAGAGAGTGAGAACCCGGGGCTAGTCAATAGAGTAGCCAAAAGTGAAAGTAAAAGTTTGTTTACCAGCTTTAAATGTTTAAAACATGGGCGCTTCTTTTTCGCACCCAATTTTTTTGGCTCTCAATGAGCTACTGCACTCAAAAAAGTTAAAAATAAAAAAGAGTACTTTAGAGAGATTTTTGAATGAATGTGACACCGTTGCCCCATGGTTCGCTGTCTCTGGAAGCCTCACGGTGGCCTCTTGGGAGAAACTAGGGAGGGACCTAGATTTTGCCTCTGAACAAGGAACGCTTAAGAGCGGAGTGAGACCAATATGGAAACTGATAAGAGGCTGTCTCGAGGACCAGCGTTGCAGTGAGGCGGTAGAGAATGGTCAGGCCGCCTTAGAAATGCTGCAGGAAGAAAGATCAGAAAGGGCAGACAGCGAAAAGGAGGAGAGCAGGGGGGGGTCATGCCCTGATTTTGCCGAACTAGAGACCTCTGAGTCTACAGACTCAGAGGAACTACAATCACTCATAGAACAAATAGAAAAAACAAAGATAAGAAAGAGGAGGAAAGGGAAGGAGAGAGAGGACCCAGATAAAGACGAATGCACGCCCTCCGTGCACCGCCCCACACCTTCGGCCCCTCCGCTCTATGCGGAGGACCCTGGAAGTGGCAGCCCCGGCTGTTCTTTCAGCCCAGGCGTGTGGAAAGCGGTCAGAACCGAGTTACATCTAGCCTGTCCAATATTTCAGGATCCACAGGGACAGCGGTATCATGAACCCTTAGATTTTAAGGTGATAAAATCTTTAGCTGAGTCTGTGCGGACATACGGAATCACGGCCTCCTTTACTGTAGCCCAGGTGGAGGCCCTAAACAGACACTGCATGACACCCGGTGATTGGAGTGGGCTCGCACGAGCTTGTTTGAGCCCAGGTCAGTATTTAGATTGGAAGGCTTTTTTGATTGAATTTGCTAGTGAAGAGGCTGCGGCCAATCAGGCTGGGGGAAACCCAGCTTGGGACAGAGATATGCTGCTTGGACAGGGGAGATTCGCCAATCAGCAGATAGGCTACCCGGTCCAAGTTTATGAACAAATCAATAAAATTGGCATAAAGGCATGGAAGGCCTTACCAAATAAAGGCGAGGTGAGTGGCAATCTCACCAAAATCCTGCAGGGCTCTATGGAGCCGTTTTCGGACTTTGTTGCTCGTATGGTCGAGGCCGCTGGCAGAATTTTTGGTGACCCAGACGCAGCCATGCCATTAATTAAACAGCTTGTTTACGAACAGTGTACTAAGGAATGCAGAGCCGCCATAACCCCATATAAGAATAGGGGACTAGAAGCATGGATGAAAGTATGCAGAGAGCTGGGCGGACCACTAACTAATGCTGGATTAGCTGCTGCTGTGGTGCAATTAACCCAGAAGAAAGGAGGAGGCTCAGGTGCATGCTTTAGATGCGGCAAGATGGGACACATAAAGCGTAATTGCCCTGAAAGAGGAAGTGTGATAGAAACAGGAAAGGGACAACAGCCTAAGCGGCTTGGGCTGTGCCCTAGATGTAAAAGGGGGAAGCACTGGGCAGTTGAATGCCGATCTGTGAAAGACATCAACGGTCGAACCTTAATGCAGGCCCATTCAAAAAACGGGCAGCAGGGCCCCCGCCCTCAGGGCCCGCAAATATATGGGGCAGTCGAGAACCAGGACAGGAACCCAGAACAGTGGCCGACCCTCCGGCACCCCAAGGACCACGGAGAGCCACTGCAGGCTCAGCAGGACTGGACCTCTGTGCTACCACCAGACTCGTATTAACTCCCCGAATGGGGGTCCAGTTAGTTGACACAGACTTCCAAGGACCCCTTGAGCCTGGCACGGTGGGATTGTTGATAGGGAGGTCATCCACAATTCTGCGGGGCCTTAAGGTGCATCCTGGTGTGATTGACCCAGACTATACTGGAATTGTAAAGATTATGGTTGAATCTCCTAAAGGAATTTTAGCCATCTCCCCAGGAGATAGAATTGCTCAGCTTTTGATTTTACCCAGTTTACATGACCATTTTGCGGCTCAGCCCAAGCTAAGAGGAAAAGGGGGTTTTGGATCCACGGGAACAGACTTAACATTCCTGTCTCTTGATTTGGACCAAAGACCAGTTCTTGAACTCAATGTTGATAATAAGAAAATTTTGGGCCTTTTGGATACTGGGGCAGACAGGAGCATTATTGCCAGAAAAGATTGGCCATCAGGATGGCCTGTACAAGCGTCCTCCCAAACCTTACAAGGTCTGGGATATGCTAAGGCCCCTGACATGAGTGCGAGACAGCTGCACTGGAGTGATGAAGAAGGACATTCTGGTATAATACAGCCTTATGTGTTACAGCTCCCGGTTTCCTTATGGGGCAGAGACCTTATGAAAGAAATGGGATTTAAATTAAGTAATGACTATTCCCCTGCATCACAGGACATGATGGTGCGTATGGGTTATCACCCCAGTTTTGGACTAGGTAAATTTCTACGAGGGAACAAGGAGCCTATTAAAGTGTACCAGAGAAACCACAGGCAGGGCTTGGGTTTTTCCTAGGGGCCACTGGGGGAGGGATCCCCATATCCTGGAAAACAGAGGAGCTGGTGTGGGTGCCTCAGTGGCCACTTTCCTCTGAAAAATTAACTGCCGCCAGGACATTAGTACAGGAACAGTTAACCCAAGGACACATTAAACCATCAGTATCCCCGTGGAATACACCCATTTTTGTTATTAAAAAGAAGTCTGGAAAATGGCGTTTGTTACACGATTTACGAGCCATCAATAACCAGATGCAAATTATGGGCCCCGTACAACGAGGCCTACCTTTGCTTTCTTCCCTGCCGGCCTTTTGGCCCATTATTGTGATTGATATAAAGGATTGTTTTTTTTCCATTCCCCTGCATGATCAAGACAGTGTGAGGTTTGCTTTTACTATTCCCTCCTGCAATCATGAGGAGCCAGATAAAAGATATGAGTGGGTAGTTTTGCCTCAGGGGATGGCCAATAGTCCTACTATGTGCCAACTTTATGTGGATGAAACTCTTGCCCCTCTTAGACAAAAATATCCCAAATTAAGATGCATTCATTATATGGATGATATTTTACTAACAGCAAAGAGTAAACATATGCTGGAAAAGGCGTATGTGGATTTGATTGAGATGCTAAAGCACAGAGGACTGTTTATAGCTCCTGAAAAGGTACAGCAGGACCAGGTTATAGATTACTTAGGAGCGAAAATATGTAAAAATTGCGTTACTCCACAAAAGGTAGAGTTGAGAAAAGATAATCTAAAAACCTTAAATGATTTTCAAAAATTGTTAGGAGATATTAATTGGGTTAGAAGCTATTTAAAGCTACCAAATTATGAGTTGAGACCCCTTTATGTTATATTACAAGGAGACTCTGCTTTGGATTCTCCTAGACAGTTAACCAAAGAGGCAAGAGAGACTTTACATAAGATAGAAGAAGAGATTACAAAATGCCTGCTTACAGAGAATACAGGAAGACAAGAGTATTACCCTGTGTATACTCCCTACCTTGTCTCAACCTACTGGGTTGTTGTGGCAAGAAGGCCCGTTGTTTTGGATTCACCCGAAAATATCACCAGCCAAGTCTATTGAATATTACCCTACTGCTGTGGCTGGTGTTGCACTCTCTGGAATTCAACAATGCTTACAGTATTTTGGAATTGCCCCGTCTATCATTATAGTTCCTTACACCAGCCATCAAGTTCAAACTTTGTGTGCTACTATAGATGTTTGGGCTATTTTACAATGTAGCTTTACTGGACAAATAGACAACCACTTTCCAAAACATCCCCTTTTGGGGTTTTTCAAGGAACACCCAATTATCTTTCCTAAGGTAACGACTTCTCAACCTATTGTAAGTGCCCCTAATGTATTTACTGATGGCTCAAAAACGGGATGTGGTGTATACATGGTTGAGGCACAGCGACCGGTACAACACCAGTTTCAGCCCGGTGCTCCTCAGATGGTAGAGTTAAAAATTGTTATAAAAGTTTTTGAAGCATGCCCGTTTTCTTTTAATTTAATATCTGATTCTGCTTATGTTATTAATGCTCTCAAGGTTTTAGAGGTTGCCGGACCTATTAAGAGTTCCAGTCCGGTTGGTCCATTGTTTCAACAATTACAACAGTTGATTTGGCAGAGAAAATCATGCTTTTATCCCTTGCATATTCGGGCTCATACGGGCCTGCCAGGACCCCTGGGCAAAGGAAATGATGTAGTGGATCAATGGACCAGACAAGAATGGGTATTTATTAGCTCTGCCTTAGACAGAGCCAAAACCTTTCATAAAACATTTCATGTTAATGCAAAAGCACTACAACAAAAATTTCAAATTTCTCGAGCCGATGCGAGACAGGTGATATTAGACTGTCCTCGATGTGTAATTTATCAGCATCCGCCTAGTGTTGGGGTTAATCCCCGGGGTTTGCTCCCGCTAAAAGTTTGGCAGATGGATGTGACTCACATCTCTGAGTTTGGACACCAAAAATATGTACATGTGTCTGTGGACACCTGTTCAGGTGTTATACATGCCACGTCCTCGGCTGGAGAAAAGGCACGCAATGTTATTGCCCATTGTTTGGAGGCCTGGGCAGCCTGGGGAAAACCTTATCAACTTAAGACTGACAATGGACCTGCGTACACAGGACAACAGTTTGCCTCCTTTTGTCATCAAATGGAGGTGCAACTTATACATGGTTTGCCTTACAATCCCCAAGGCCAAGGCATTGTGGAACGTGCTCACCGCAAGATAAAAGAGTGCCTACAATAACAAAAGGGGGGAATTGGCCATGGCCGTACCCCAAAGGAAAGACTTTCTCTTGCTTTATTTACTATTAATTTTTTAAATTTGGATGCTCAGAGTCAATCCGCAGCAGATAGACATAATGAACCTTATGGCCCAGCAAAAGGGATGGTAAAATGGAAGGATGTCTTGACAGGGCTCTGGCGTGGGCCCGATCCCGTACTGACATGGGCACGAGGCTCTGTTTGTGTTTTTCCTCAGGACCAACAAGATCCGGTGTGGGTGCCTGAACGCCTCACTAGAAAAGCCCAGTGTGAAGAGGCACGAGATGCGGGGGGTGATGGTCCTCCTGCTCATCCTTGCGATGGTGCAACTGGGAAGACCAGTACCAAGATGGGGAACCCTGTCTGTGTTCCCGAGACCGATGCCCATACGACATGATGCATAACTGTTTCCTTGATTACAGCCTCTTCGGGTTCTGGTACCGTGACTGGTGTTGTGGCAACTGCTACGGGTTGCGGCGGCCAAAGTGTTAAACCTAAATCTTCTATTACTCACAGGCCTACCTCTGTGCGTGTATCCCCCATTTTTGTTCATTGTGAGTATGGAAGAACTTACCTTGTACATTAACCCAATGCTGGAATGCCTCAAAGTTTAAATATGCTTTAGTTACCCGAATGCCTCGTTGGGTGTCTGTGCCTGAGGATGCTCCTAATGCTATTGACCTAATCATCTTAAGGAGAAGGGCTGGGAAGGTGGCTCAGTGGTAGAGCACTTGCCTTGCATGCCTGAGGCCCTGGGTTCGATTCCTCAGCACCATATAAGCACAATGAAAAAAGCCGGACGTGACGCTGTGACTCAAGTGGTAGAGTGCTGGCCTTGAGCTGAAGAGCTGAGGGACAGCACCCAGACCCAGAGTTCAGGCCCAGGAAAAAACCTATTTAAAAAATGCTGCAAATTTGTCTAAACAGTTGTCTAGTTATCTTTTAGGTAATTGAACTGGGGAGTTCGACAGCCTGATGGAACAGCTCACGGTTGCCATCGTCATGGTGAACTCGACCTGAGTGGATGCTGGATTGGCGGAGGGGTTATCTTCATGTATCTCCGCTGCTATGAATCATCTCAAGGAGGGGGCGGGTTTGGGAGCCCTGATAGGCCTTCTGGTGTTAGCCTCCTTGGTATGTCTGTGGTGCATTTGCCAAATTAGAGGTTCTCAGCATCGCAGTGCAGCCATGATTATCCAAGCCTTTACAGTCATTGGAGCAGGTCAGTCCCCCTAAGCGTGGCTTGCCACCCTAAAACAATGAACACAGATTGCAAAGCCAAAGTACTGCAGTCGAGAGGCATGAGTTTTGCCCTCGAGGAGAGCATGTTTGATTGCACACGGGTTCGATTCGCCTTTTCCCGTCCTTGTGAAAAACGAATCAATGGACAGGCTGAGTCATCCCTAGAGAAGGTACCCTCTGGGAGAAGGCTTGTATGCAGTCCTTGCATTGCACAACAGGGATCAGACCTCTGTTCTCATCTGTGTTCTTTAAACAAAAAAGGGGGAACTGTAGAGAGCTGCGAGAGGCCGCACCTGGAAGATGGCGCCGGCTTCCGCCCTCCGCCTTCCCGATGGCAAGTGCTCTCGTGGTAAACAACTCCTGATATGGCTAAGGCAAAGAATCTGGCTTGCTTCCGCGCACCTGAACCTATTGGCGGTTCCCACGTGGCGTATCAGGGTTGGCTACCCAGCGGGTACTTAAGGCTGTGGGGAATTCTCCCCGGGGTTGGGGTCACAAGATTAAAAAAAAAGGTCCTGAATAAACGGCAGAGAGAAGAGTCCAGTGTCGAGTCTCCTTGCTGGTCGAGGCGGTAGCGACATATGGATATACCTGTATTATACCATAACTATGCTGTAAAAATAAACCTATTAGAAAATTTAAATTTGTTTTCTTTTGTAGCTCAGTACCAGAAGCTCAGGCCTATAATACTACTTACTCAAGAGACACTTCTCATCAATTCACCAGGAAAAAGCTGGGAGTGAAAGTGTTGCTCAAGTGGCAGAGTGCCCGCCACAAAACTAAAAGCTAAAACAAAAAGCTTGAGCCCTGTATTTAAACAGAATACTGGACCAAACTATTTCTTTTGTGTCCCTGTCTAACTTCTATCTTTCTAGAGTGAACTGAATCAGTACTGTTTCATTTTTACCAGAGAAAAAATTGGATCTGAAAATGGTGCTGGGAAAACTAGATATTCACCTTGAGAAGATTGAAACTCAGTTGCTATCTCTTACACCATACCACCTACACACACACACACACACACACATGTCGCTACCGCCTCGACCAGCAAGGAGACGCGACACTGGACTCTTCTCTCTGCCGTTTATTCAGGACCTTTTTTTTTTAATCTTGTGATCCCAACCCCGGGGAGAATTCCCCACAGCCTTAAGTACCCGCTGGGTAGCCAACCCTGATACGCCACGTGGGAACCACCAATAGGTTCAGGTGCACGGAAGCAAGCCAGATTCTTTGCCTTAGCCATATCAGGAGTTGTTTACCACGAGAGCACTCACCATCGGGAAGGCGGAGGGCAGAAACCGGCACCATCTTCCAGGTGCGGCCTCTCGCAGCTCTCTACACACACACACACACACACACACACACACACACACACACACACACACACACACACACACACACATTAATTCAATTTAATCAAAAGATCAGTGCTAGAGAACCTGCTATTGATTACATGTAACACTCAGTTAGCCCCTTCCAAGTCAAATCTCTGGGGTTAGGGAGTGAACTCCAGGCCAGACACACACTAGGCAATGCTCTAACATTTGAACTGTGCTTCTATCCCTTTTTTATTTAATATTTTTGAGAGGGTCTTACTACCTTGCTTCAAAGTGCCACTGAATGTATAATATCCTTGCACTGTTCCCCAAAAGCCCAAATTACAGCCTCTGCCAACATTTCCAGTTTTTCTCATTTTTCTTCCTATCTTCCACACACATAATCTCACTTCAGAAGATACTTTTCTCAGGTATTTGTTCTGATGAAAAACTGACTACTTGCCGGGTGCTAGTGGCTCACACCTGTAATTCTAGCTACTCAGGAGGCTGAGATCTAAGGATCACAGTTCAAAGCCAGCCCAGCAGAAAAGTCAGTGAGACTCTTATCTCAAATTAACCACTAGAATACCGGAAGTGGTGCTGTGGCTCAAGCAGTAGAATGTTCGCCTTGAGCTGAAGAGCACAGGGATAGTGCCCAAGTCCAGAGTTCAAGCCCCACGACTTACGAAAAACAAACAAAAAACCTGACTACATGCAACCCAATTAATATGCAGCAATCCCTTGTATTTGATGCACTGACATTTTATAATCTAAAAAGAAAACAAAAAAATCCACTTAAAGTTCTATGAGGGCAGAGTGAGAAAGGTGAGGGGCCCTGGGATTAGACATGTGGAACTCCTGACCTAAGTGGCAGAGTAAGCACCTTCCCCACATCAGGACCTTCATGACACCAAATCTGCACCTTTGTCCTCTGTCAGTGTCCACAATGACTACCCCACTCATATCTGCCACCATTTTCAACTTGAGAGAAGCTTTTGGTTGCCAAGATGCTCAATGACAGAGCTCCCAGAGAAGGGGCTGCTTGCTGGACAGGAAGGCAGTGGTCTCTCCTGCTGCTGAGGTGTTTCCCTTGGAGGCACTTGGCCAACACCCTGCCCAGCACCAAGTTCCACCAGAGCTAGGTCATCAGCAACCTGAAGGGTGAGCCAGTCCCAGTCTTGTACTCTAGGGACAGCAGCTTCAGAGACTGCTCTTTCTCACAGGTGCTGAGCAGCTGCTGCCCAATCAGAAGCAGACCAAAAGAGGCAGGTCAACTCCAGTCTCTATAAGAACTAGCTGTTCCTCCAATTTGAAGAAAACACCTATAAATATAGAGACAAGTGTCACTTCATGCACAGCATCCACAAGCTCCACAGCCTAGCCTGCCATCCCAAGTGCAAGATCTAGTACCTTCCATGTCACCAACCTTTGCCTCTATGTGCCCTGCTGCCACTTCATCCACAAAGCCAAGGAACACAGAGCCCTGGCCAGGACCTTTCTGCAGACCTTCCCTATCTCCAGCATAGCTTTAGCTTTGCTGGATTTTCCAGTGCCAATGAGACTGCTGCCACCACAAGGCTGCTAGATAGCCCCACGTCGATCATCCCAACACCCATCCTGATTGCCGATGACCTCCTGGGCTCACCCAACCTTCCTGATGGCACCAATAACCCCTTCACCTTCTAGAGTCAGGTATTTGTTCTTTACCTCTTTCATGGGGCTGCCTTTCATGTCTACCCCATCACCTTCCTATTCTGATCCATGTCTGAGTTCTCTCACATGTTTGATTCTCATGCCACCCCTCAGAATTCTCTCTTGGGTCAAGGCTACCTGTGCAGTACAGCAGGAGCCATGCTAGGTCAGATTCCCCCATCTTGGACAATTCAGGAGACCTGCCCATTTTCAGAAAACTGTCCATCTCATATGACTAAAGCACCAGGGTAAGGAGGGACACCCCCAATCCATTCCTTCTACTCCCCTTCCTCCTGCACCACATCCTAGATCCAATTAATCACCAAAAAACCTGGAAGTGACCTGTATTTCAAGTGGTACAGTACTAGCTTCATGCTAAATGAAGCTCAAGGATAGCTCCTATCCTGAATTCAAGCACCAAGACCACCACAGAACATCAACAATAAAAAGATGAGTGATTTGGAAATGGAAAAAGGCCTTTAAATTCAAGTAGATCCACTGAAATGGAAAAAATAACCCTGTCCTATGACTAAAGGACTCAATATTGTACTTTATTTTACTTTTTATCAGTTGTGGAGCTTTAGTCATGGCCTGGGCAACGTCCCAGAACTTTTTTGCTCAAGACTAGCACTCTACTTCTTTAAGCAACAGCTACACATCTGGTTTTGGGGGTGGTTAATTAGAATAAGAATATCACAGACTTTCTTGCTCAGGCTGGCTTTGAATTGTGATCCTCAGATCTCAGCCTCCTAGAAGCTAGGATAACAAATGTGAGTCACCAGTGCCCAGCTAGGACTTAATATTTCTAAAAGAGGGCTGGGAAGTTGGCTCAGTGGTAGAGCACTTGCATTGCATGCCTGAGGCCCTGGGTTCAATTCCTCAGCACCACATAAGCAAAAAGAAAAAAGCCAGAAGTGGCGCTATGGCTCAAGTGGTAGAGCGCTAGCCTTGAGCTGAATTGCTGAGGGACAGCGCCCAGGCCCAGAGTTCAGGCCCCACAACCGGACCCAAAAAAATAAAATATTTCTAAAAGAGCAGTACTTTTCAAATTGCCTTTGCATTCAAAATACCCCTTACAAGATTGTGACCTGGGTTTAAATTAATTGCAAAATTCATTCTAAAATGTGTAAGGGACTATAAGAAATCCTAAACAAACTAATTGGATACTGCAAAAACAAGAGGAAGTTAAGTAGGGGAGGATGACTCACATCTGTGATCTTTGCTACACAGAAAGAAGAGATCTGAGGACGGTAATTCAAAACCCACCTGAGGAAGAAAAACCTTTCCAAAAATTATTTCCAAAAAAACAACAACAAATATCCAAAATTGGAGCTATGGACATGAGAAAAAACTGTTCAAGGACAGTATTAACATGTACTTTTCCTTTTTCCTGTTTTTCTTTAGTTTAAAATTGCCATTGCCCAAATTTTGTTTCTCTGATATATTTATCTTTCATGCCACCTTGGAATTTGAACTCAGGACCTTGCTCTCTTGCTTATTTTTTGTTCAACGCTTGTACATAGAACTTTAGCTACACCTCTAGTTCCTGACTTTTACTGATTCATTGAATAAGGGTCTTTAAGATTTGTCTGCAGGTGCTGCTTTGAACCTCCATCTTTAGAATATGCCACTTTAGAAGCTACAATTAGTGAGATGGTCCATGACACCTGGCAAGTCATTTTCCATTTACACAAGTCTTCTTTCTCCTATTTATGATGTATTTTATGTCAGTGTTCATATTTCTTATGTATCTTTTTTCCAAATTTTTTATTGTGATTGATTACATAATTTCATAAATTTCAAAGTATTTTGGGATAATGATGCTTAGTTAAAGTCACAAACACATTCTAACACTCATGCGACAAATTGCCTATCATGGTCCATGAAGTGTATGATTTCTATGGGCTTTGACTATACAGTTATTTCTTCCATATTGAGTGATATTGCATAGTGTCAGCTGTTTTCTCTTTCCCACTCATTTCCTCCCTCCCATCGCTGCCTTTAAGTTGCTTGGTTTGTTTTGATCAATGTCCGGTGCAGCCGATGGGTCCCACTGTTGTATGTTTTCCCGTTTCCCTCTAGTTCTGTGTCCTCCTCCTAGTTTCCCTCCGATGTGCACATATATACCATATGTGGTCAGCGGCATGGGGTCATTTAGTAATCATTGGACTAGATGAGTGGGGGTCTTTTGTTTCTCGAGTCTTGTTTACTGTGTTGTATCACCTTATGTTCTGGATTTAACATCCACTTATCAGGGAGACCATGTGCCATTTGTCTCTTTCCTCTTGGCTTACCTCACTCAACATGATTTCTTCTAGTTCTATCCATTTCCCTGTGAATGCCATTATTTTATTCTTTCTAATGTCAGCATAATATTCCATTGGATATAAATACAATTTTTGATCCATTCATCTGTAGTGAGAGCATCTGGGTTTTTTCCATATCCTGGCTATTGTGAACAGTGCTGCAATAAACATGTAGGTGCATATGTCCTTGTATCCTGGTTCCTGTTGTTCAGGATAGATGCCTAAGAGTGGTTAGTGCATGGTGACAGGCTGGAGTCCACTTTTAGTTTTCTGCATGTGGCCGCCCAGTTTTCCCAGCACCAGTAGTTGAAGAGGCTGTGCTTCTTCCACTGTATGTGTTTGGCTCCTTTGTCAATTATCAGCTGATTATAGGCATGTAGTTTTATTTCTGGATCTTCTATTCTATTCCCTTGGTCTTTGGGGGTCTGTTTCTTTTTTGGGGGGGTCTGGTCATGGGGCCTGAACTCTGGGCCTGGGTGCTGTCCCTCAGCTCTTCAGCTCAAGGCTAGTGCTCTACCACTTGAGCCATAGCGCCACTTCCGGCTTTTTTCTTTTTGCTTATGTGGTGCTGAGGAATCGAACTCAGGGTCTCAGGCATGCAAGGCAAGTGCTCTACCACTGAGCCACCTTCCCAGCCCCTCAGGGGTCTGTTTTTGTGCCAGTACCATGCTGTCTTTGTCATTATGGCTCTATAATAGAGTTTGAAGTCAGGCATCGAGATCCCTCCCATGTTTTCTTTTTTGCCTAGAATTATTTTGGCTATTCTAGTTCTTTTGATGTCCATATGAATTTTTGGACTGTTTTCTTTCTGTATTTCAGCAATGTACATCATTGGGATTTTAATAGGAATTGCATTAAATTTGTATATTAATTTTGGCATTTTCACTACATTGTCTGCCTATCCAAGAACAGGGAAGGTCTTTCCACTTTCTGGTGTCCTCTATAATTTCTTTCTTTAAGTTTTTATAGTTTTCATTAAACAGTTCTTTTGCATCTTTGGTTAGGCTAATTCCTAAATATTTTATTTGGGGGGGGGTATTGTGAATGAGGCCGTTTCCTTGATTTCCCTTTGTGTACAGGAAGGCAACTGATTTTTGTGGGTTGATTTTGTATCCTGCTACTTTGCTGAATTAGTTTATAAGTTCCAAGAGCTTGAGGGTGAAGTTTTTGGGATCATGGAGGTATAGTATCCTGTCATCTGCCCAAAGAGATAATTTAACTTCTTCCTTCCCTATGCGGATCCCTTTAATGTCTTTTTCTTGCCTTATTGCTCTGGCTAAGGTTTCCAGAAGTATATTGAAGAAGAGTGGAGAAAGTGGGAATCCTTGCCTTGTTCCTGATTTTAGGAGAATTGGTTGTTTTCCCCATTAAGTATAATATTGGCTGTTGGTCTGTCGTATATGGCATTTATTGTTTTAAGGAATGTTCCTTCTATTCCTATTTTTCCCAGAGCTTTTAACATGAATATTGTCTCATATCAAAAGCTTTTTTTCTGCATCAATGGAGATAATCATGTGGCTCTTGACCTTGGGTCTGTTGATATGATGGATTACATTTATTAAATTATGTAGGTTAAACCATCCATGCATCTCTGAGATGAAGCCTACTTGGTCATGATGTATGTTTTTTTTATATGTTTCTGGATTCTGTTGGATAGAATTTTGTTAATGATCTTTGTCTGTGTTCATCAAGAAGATTGGTCTGTAGTTTTTTGTTGTTGCTGTTGTTGGGTCTTTGCTTGGGTTGGGGATGAGTGTGATATTGGCATCGTAGAATGAGTTTTGGATAGCTCCCTCTTTTTCTATTTCATAGAAGAGGCTGAGGAGTATGGTATTAGTTCCTCATTAAAAGTCTTACATAATTCCGTAGTGAATGCATCTTGTCCTGGGCTTTTCCTTGTTGGAAAACTTCTGATTGCTTCCTTTATCTCATTGTAAGATATTGGCTTTTTTAATTGATTCGTTCTTTGCTCAGATTGGGTAACTTGTATTTCTCTAAAAATGCTTCCATTTCTGATAGGTTTTCTTTCTTTAGAGAGTATGGATTCTGGATATAGTTCTGTAGAATTGCTTGGATGTCTTGGGTATTTGTTGTGATTTTTCCCGTGGCATCCCTGATCTTGTTAATTTGGGTTTCCTCTCTTAAGTAATCTTGCCAAAGGTCCATCAATTTTATGTATTTTTTTTAAAAAAACAGCTTTTTGTTTTATTAATTTTATTTATAATTTTCTTAATCTCTAGCTCATTAATTTCAGCTCTTAATTTGGTAATCTGGTTCCGTCTAGTAACTTTAGGTTCCACTTTTTTCATGTTTTTCTAGTAGTTTACAACATGGGATTATTTACTTAGTCCATCTCTATTTTCTTGATGTGGACACTGAGGGCAATAAATTTGCCCCCTCAGGAATGCTTTTGCTGTGTCCCACAGGTTTCTTGATGTGTATTCATTTTCATTGAATTGTGGGATCCTATGTATCTTGTTAAATATTTTCTCCCCAAACTAGGTTTTTGATGTTATTTAGGGTGAAATTTTCTTAGATGTTTGCATGAAGCACAATGGATGTGTAATGATACTTGAATTCACTGTTGGAAGAGAGTCCCATGTACCACTACATTTACTCTGGAATTTGTCCCAATTGACAGATTATGAGCTTGAGGATCAAGGAGGAACACCTCTCTAGGATGTCTGGTCTGCTATGTCTGCTATGTCCTAGAGCTAGAGGCATGGCCTGGACTTTTGCCACTGCCTATGCATTTAATAGTTGCCTCTATATTCAGTAGATTCTCTTGTACAGCTACAGGTATTTCAACCCACTCAGGACCCATGTGCCTGGGTCATCAGATAATAGGAAGAAAAAATCCACAGTATATAGGATTCAAGAATTGTACAACATAAATATTGACATTTTAATAGAGTTAGAAGAGTAAATAAAATAAACATTTTACATCAATCATGACAAAAAGTAAAATAGATATTTTCCCAGGGAGGGGAGAAGGAACCTATAACACTAGATCTTCCTATAAGTTGCCTATAAGCAGAAATGCTAGGTCAGGCTAGTCAAAGGGATCTACCACCTCATTACAGAAAGGCTTCTCTTCCTGAGTTGAGGGAGGGACATATTCAAATTTCTCCATTGGAGACTGGTTTTCCTGCAGCAGATACTCTGTGAGGACAGACTCCCTTTCCTCAACCGAATCAAGCTTTGAGACATCACTTATTGGTGCTTCTGAACACAGACTGGGGAAATTTTCCTCAAACCCCACAAGTGCTGGTTTATCCTTCTTGCCAAGACATGTCCTGATTTGACTCACCTGGAGCTGATCTAGGCAGACTGTGAAAGTCAAGTGAATAAATTCTGGATCTTCTTCCACTGGAGTACCTGCAGGTTCATCTGCGTCATGTGTAGGGTTCAGAACAAGTGGGACATCCACAGGACTCGAAATCTGCTTGGTCTTTTCTGTAAATGGCCTTATCTGCTCTACATTCACATTCTTTCTGGAGTCCAGTGATGACTCCAGATCTCCATCATCACCATTGGTGACGCCACTGAGGGTTCTTTATTTCGAATTCAGAGAAAGCTGCTCTATGGTGATCGAAACCTGAGAATGTAAATAAGTAAAGGATTCTTAGAGTGGAGTCTATAAGTTCAGGTGTAATTAAACTGCCATGAGGTTTTAATGAAGAAAGCTATTGAACTTGAGTTTGGACTGAACAGTGGTGAGAAGGTAGGGAGTTTCTAATCAGCACCGATGCCTGAATATTTTCAAAAAGAAACAGGCATTACCTGGCAGAGAATATCCATAAAAGGACATTTTGTCAAGCTGGGTAGTACTAAGGGCTCCTGGCCAATCACCATCCTGAGAAGCCCATCCCTAGGGGCCTAGTTTCGATCACTACTCACAAAGTCTTGGCACCTATACAAGGACTCCTCTTTTTTCTAGCTCTGATAAATCATGTGTCACTCCATTGGTCAAGAAGGATGTGTAAGAGGAAGAGCAAGTCCAAGAATGCAAGTTGAATATGACATAGTATATGAGTTTATTCAGGGTGTCTTGGTTCCTGGGCTCATAGAAGTCATCAGTGGAAAAGTCCATCCGCAAAGTGAAGATGGAATAAAGGGTTCTGGGAGCAGATTGGTGGCAAGGTGAGAACCTGCCCTCCCCCTTCTCTGCCTCCCATAGCCCCTTTCTTACAAACCCCATGCAGAGGCTGTCCATCCTCTATGCAGAGGTGCATTTATTAGGAAGTGGGAGGAGATTCCTAGGATTAGGATGCTTCTCACAACCCAGTTCTAAGAAGCTGCTGCAAGACAATTCTCCAAATTTCTCACTGTGGGTTGTTCCCCCCAGGATATGATTCTCTGCACACAATATTCCCTGTCATTGATGAGAGACCACAACCACACCCACACCTATGCCATCTGCCAACTACTAAAGTCCCAAGCCTTAACTCCCTGGTGGAAATCATAAATAGTGTGCAAAGGAGAAATGTGTACTTTGAATCAGAAGCCTCAAAGATACCCAGTTTGCTAGGAGAGGCCTTCTCTTTGTGCCAGAGTTCACTTACTTCTTGTTCATCTTCCTTACAGTTAGGGCAGAGGGATCTGTACCTATGGGAGGACAGGAGAACATCACTTTAATGGCTCCTCTTTTCAGAACTAACAGGACACCTAAGGATCTGGCTAAGTCCCAGATGGGAATGTGAAACTGAGAGACAACAGTGAAGTATGTCTATTCAGTCCTGTGAAAATTCTGCTAAGAGGCTTATAGAAGTCTGTTCAAAGTAAATGTGCCAATGGTTCACCTCCAATCTTAGCTAATCAGGATGCAGAGATCTGAGAATCACCGTTTGAAGCAAGTCTGGCAGAAAAATTTGAAGACCCTTATCTAAAAGGCAGAAATGACCCTGTGACTCAAATGGTAGAGTGCTAGCTGTGAGCACCAAAATATTGGTACTTAGACCCTGAGTTCAAGTAGCAAGACATAAAAAGTAAATGGTTCAGGGCTTACAAATGGAAGGCATCCCTACTGGCTCAGAAGTCATTTATCCACCTTTGACACCCTAGCCCTTTCTCTGATTACATTATTTCACAGGCCTCCACGATTACTACTGAAAACTTATTTACAAATGGTAAATGTGATTTCCTGGAGCCTCAGCTAGGTGAGAGCTACTGGCTCATGCCTGTAATCCTGGTTTGTCACAGATTTCTAAAGCTCCAGTAGCTTCTGAGGGAAATGAAATGTCCTGGCTGGCCAGTCTTAAGAAATTAGTCATGGTGTGTTTTTCTTTGTCTTATGCCAAGTTCTTGTGAGAAGACCCCAGTGAAACAAACAGTCTCAGATTGGAGCCAGTACTCCCAAGACTCATCCATGAGGGCTGGCTGAGAAGCCCCAGATTGAAAGAGGAGCACTCACTTTTTAAACATAACAGCCAGCACTTGCTCCATTTTCCCACAGCCTATGGTTGTATAGGAAGTTTTGAATAAAGAAGAGATCTCCTTTCTGGTGGGCAGGGACTAGGTTAATCACAAGCATCTCCAGGCCTGCCTCCAAGCTCCATAATTTACAGGGTATATCCCAGGTTGGAGCCGACTCCTTTTCACACTAAGGTGGTAAAAAGAATGGATCTTTCAAACATGGAATTGGGAGCACACTTCAAATTGAGTAACTGTAATAGAGTGGATTGAAAACTACGTAGAAAGAATTATTTCAATATAGACACTTAAAAGCACACAAGAAGATGGTTCTAGTCTGAGTAGGATGAGATCAAATAGGTTTCCTATCATGATTACACCTCGCCTGAGTTGCTCTGTATTTCTCTTGGTTTCTACTTGGACAAAGGCCTGAGAAACTAGATTTGGTTCTTGGCACTGATCCAATGTCTGAAGCTTTGAGTGATGCACTCACTCTTGCCTGAGACCAGAGTCTCCTGACTTTTTTTGGGGGGGGGGCATCATGGGGCCTGAACTCTGGGCCTGGGCGCTGTCCCTCAGCTCTTCAGCTCAAGGCTAGTGCTCTACCATTTGAGCCACAGCACAACTTCCAGCTTTTTTCTTTTTGCTTATGTGGTGCTGAAGAATTGAACCCAGGGCCTCACGCATGCAAGGCAAGCACTCTACCACTGAGCCACCTTCCCAGCCCCAAGTCTCCTGACTTTTGAACACAGAATAAGAACATCTTTCTTGTTCCAGAGCCACAGGCCAAATGAGCTGATTTGAGCAAACTTTCATAGTTTGCTATCACAGTTCCATGTTCTAATCCACTGTGAGGGAGGCAAGGTCACCTCTCAGGTTCCAATAATCTAAGCTGCTTGCTCACGTAAGACCTTCCCCAAAACAAACGAGTCTGAAATCACCACTTCAACATCACAATATACACATATGGACATAGTAAACAGCATACCTTGTTTGTCGAATCCCCTAGGTACTGGCATGGTCTCAGCTTCAAGGAGCCATTCTTAGGTCAGATCCATGCCTTATTAGTCACTATTCCTATCACTCGGCACAAATCATTTTACTTCTCAGTGCACTCTCAGCCTGCTATGTGCTTCCTGCACATGTTTTTTACATCTATATCTTAGGACATTATTTTGTTTCTGTATCCTAATCTTCTGTTTGCCCTTAAGGGCAATCATCAGCAAAATATGCAAGTACCTAGAGGTGGGAAGATCAAAGAAGCATTGGTAAACAAACATTACACACATAGATATTTTTACAGGTGTCCATTCTTGTAAGAAAAAAGACTTTTTTTATTCTGTTGCCAAATATTTTATGAAGTAGGGAAGGGGAGAAGGAAAAGGTGCTGCATTGTTTTTATTGTTATGATAACTATTATTTTAAGAATACTACAGCATTTAAGGAATGTTATATGTAAAGCTAGATAGAAAACTGCTATTTAGTTTTTTTTTACAAGCTATTTGTTTATACAGTACTTGCCTCTGAAGTCTTGGCTTCTGTGTGCCATGATCTATCCTTTTCCTTCAAGAAATACAAAAATGAATTTCACAAATTGCAGAGATGTTGTCCAATCTCTGGATGTGAATGTAAAATACAATGTTGCTTTAGAGAGAGAGAGAGAGAGAGAGAGTGAGAGAGAGAGAGAATATGTGTGTGTGTGTGTATGTGTATGTGTGCATGCTCACACACTCACATGAATGTTTTAGGCTTGTGCTCACGGTTACCTTGAGTATCTTCTGCTCAAAACTAGTGCTCTACTACCTAAGCCAAAACTCCACTTCCAGCTTATTGTAATTAATTGGAGATGAGAGACTCACAGAGTTTCTTGCCCAATCTGGATTGGAACTGAATCTTCAGTTTTCAATGTCCTGTGTTGCTGGGATTACAGGTAAGAGCCACCAGAATCTGCTGAGAGATCACGAAGGTTGCAAGTTTCAGTCAAGCTTCACAAAACACAATATCCAGCAACTCTAAATCCCTACATGATGGAATATGATGGAATGAGGGTAAATTAGGGGGATAGTATACTAGCATAACTTACATCATACTCTGGTCTCAATATCTACCATCACAAAACCAAACAAAATGAGGCAATTTAAAAAAAAATCCATCTTATAATAATTTAATTGTGAAAATAATTAAAAAGGGAAAATATTCATATTTATAGGGGATAGTGGATGGCAGAATAAGTAAAGGAAAATTGTATACTGCAGGAAAATTATTCTCTGGTATTGTCATGGTGGATATATGGTAATGCTTTACAAAGCAGCAATAAATAAAGATATATCTACTACCTATAATCTAACATGTCTCTATCCCTATCCACTTCCAATCCTTTAGTGAACATTATCAATTTATGGATGTTTATGGTATATTCCAAAATAACAAGTAGAGTCACGATGTTACCAAATTACATTGGTAATCAAAGTTTTAAGAGATGAAAGTGCGCTGGGAAGGTCGCTCAGTGGTAGAGCGCTTGCCTTGCATGCCTGAGACCCTGGGTTGGATTCCTCAGCACCACATCAGCAAAAAAAGAAGAAGAAAAAATACATGCAGACAAGGCAAAACTTTCAGGTTCCCTTCTAATTACTTCTAAAACCCACAACATAAAAGATCTCATTGAGATAAACAGATGGACACACAACTGTAATCCCTTTACTCAGAAGGTTTTGGCAGGAGGATTGGAGTATGACTCAAATGTGTTTGACACACCAAGACCTAAGGCAAAGCACATCAGTCCCATGAACTCCTGCCTTATCTTCTTTACTCCCTAGGTCCAGGATTATGGTGTTCACCACATCACAACCTGTTTAGTTATTTTAAGAAACAGATGGATGCCGGGCACTGGTGGCTCACGCCTGTAATCCTAGCTACTCAGGATGCTGAGATCTGAGGATCTCGGTTCAAAGCCAGCCAGGGCAGGAGAGACCGTGAGACTCCTATCTCCAATAAAAACCACCAGAAAACCGGAAGTGGCACTGTAGCTCAAGTGGTAGAGTGCTCGCCTTGAGCTGAAGAGCTGAGGGACAGTGCCCAGGCCCAGAGTTCAAGCCCCATGACCGAAAAAAAAAAAAAAAAAAAAGAAACAGATGGTTTTCCCTGATGCAAAGGGTCAGAAAAGGGTAAATGGTGTTCAGAGTCCTTTGGTGGAAACCAAGTCCTTAGCACAAAATGCAGGGATGTTCTTATTGGTCTGTTCCAATGTAAACACAGCAGATGGGCTCCTAACCCCAAGCCCCTGGACAGCAATGTCTCTGTGCAATACTAGGGTGAAGGCAGTTCCAGACACCAGAGGAAGAGCTGATTCTATGTGAGGTTGAAATACAGCAGGGTCAAGCTTACTTCTCAATACACACACACCACCACTACCCTTACCACCATTACCACTACCACTACCACACTAAAGAGTCTTTAGCATTCTGGCCATCTGCCTCTCCCCAAAACTTATGCTATTATACAAGTTATTCCAAGACAAACTCATCAGTGTTGAAGGGATTGAGTTGCCACTGTTCTTTCTACACCTTCCAGTGTTTCGTGTTTCAAACTAGAAAGGTCTAAGGTGACCACATAACTGCCTAAGTTGAAATGATGTTTGCATGGAGACCTAGCTATGTCATGTTGGACAAGCTGCATAACTTCAATCCTTGGGGTTTTTTAATCTGCAAATAAATAGGGATTAGTATAGGGGTGCATGCCTGTTTACCTATTTATGGACAGAAGGAGAATAGCAGACCACAGCCAAACCAATGTGAAAGAAAATGGGAAGAAGCAAAAGGACTGGAAGCGTGGCTACAGTGGTAATGTTGAGGTGCTGCCCTAACTTGTGGAGAGCCCTGAACATAATACCACTGGAATTCACCAAAGCAAATTGAAATACCTCAGAATGCCTGATAAAATGTCTGTAATAAATAATGAAAATATAAACGTGTCACACATCCCCTCACCCCCTAGTCCTCATATCCTATGCAGGACAGAGCTGAAAGCTCAGTAAAGACTTGGTGCTAAGGATACAGGCCTGGGATGGGCCTAGTGTGGCCAGAGTTGCTCTGACAGGTACAAGTTACCAAGCAAGAATGCATAGGTTGTCCTTCCTCACACATGTGTTCATTGCCTTCTCCAGGCTACGGGATGAACATGTCTGAAAGCACAGATAAAAATGTGCTATGCAGCTGGGAATATGGTTTAGTGATAGAATGCTTGCCTAGCATGCATGAAAGTCTGGGTTCGATTCCCCAGTACCATATAAACAAAACAAACAAAAGAAAGGTAGAAATTGCAATGTGGCTCAAGTGGTAGAATGCTAGCCTTGAGCAAAAATAGGCTCAGGAACAGTGCCCAGGCCCTGAATTCAAGCCCCAGGGTTGGCAAAACCAAAAACAATAATAATTTTTAAAAAAAAACTTGGTACTGCCATGTACCAAACTTGGTACTGCCTCACGCCTATAATCCTAGCTACTCAGGATGCTGAAATCTGAGGATTGTGGTTCAAAGCCAGCCTGAGAAAGAAAGTCTAGGTGACACTTATCTCCAATTAGCCACCAGAAAACTGGATGTGGCACTGTGGCTCAGATGGTAGAATGTGTGCCTTGAGCTGAAGAGCTCAGGGACAGCACCCAGGCCCTGAATTCCAGCCCCAGAACTGACAAATTAATTAAGTAACATTTTTTTCCACACATATCCTGAGCTCCCAACCCCACAACTACTGAATATAATATGACCAAAATGCAAACTTAAAGTGCACTGAAGACTCAGAGGCCTGGGTAGGAACCTAGAGTCACCAAAGTTGTTCTGGTTATCACCAACGCACCGAGCAGGAAGGGACTGGATGTCCTTTCTCACATACACCTTCACCTCCTTCTCCAGGCCGCAGAATGAACATGAAAGTATAGATGAAAATTTGATGCAGACTTGGAGAAAGGCGAGTGACCTGGGCAAGATATGAGTTTGCGAGAGCAAGTTCTGATGGGGTCTTTCTAGACCATCCCACATTGGGCCATATACCATGAACCTCTATTAAAGACACCAAGCTTCCATACTCTCCACATTTTATCCTACAGTCAGAAGAAGACAACATGCATCAAAATCTTGATGGCCAGGCTAAGAGCTGAGGTGCTTGCCTAGCTTATGAGAGGTCATGGGACACAATACCACTGGAATTTACCAAAAAGAAATAGAAATAATTTTGAATGCCTAATAAAATGTGTATCAAACCTATATGATGAAAACAAAAATCTTTTTGTGTTGGTCCTGGGGCTTGAACTCAGCCTAGGTGCTTTTCTTGAGGTTTTGTTTCCCTTTTGGGGGAAGGGGGGAAAAGGAAGGGAATGGTTGGTGATTATTGAAGAAAAAGGACTTTTCTACCTGGACTGGGTTCAAACTGCAATCTTCAGAGCTTCGCCTCTTGAGTAGCTAGGAAAGCAGACATGAACCACTAGCACCTGGCAGAAATGTTTTCCACAGATCCCCTTATGCCCTAACTCACTATCTTCTCCAAAGCAAGATTTGTTGAGGTCCAGCCAAACCATACTACATTAGGCCTTATACCCAGATCCTACACTCATAATTCCAGGCTTCTGAACCCTTTGCATTTTCTCAACACCCAGCACCTGAAGTGAAAGGAAGTCTCTGTAGAACAAGGGTTCAGCATCCTGGAGCCTCTTTTATGCTGAGAGTGATCTGGAGTATGGCTGAGAACAAAAAGAAAAAGCCATCTAGAACACACTTTCTGCTCTCACCTTCTGATACCACCGCCCAGCTTCTAATGAGACAGATCTCAGGTCAGGCCTGACACAGTGATGGTAAGGGACATGACTCAGTGTAAAGGTGCCTACCTAGCTTGAAGGAAGCCATGGAACACAGTATCATTTTCATGTTCTTAACTCTAGACAAAATACTTTCATATGCCTAGTACAATGGAAATAAAACCTAGATACTGGAAAATGAATGTCTTATACAATTTCCCCAACCCCTAGGCTTTGCTAAGGACATGAAAACTCTGAACAGGCTGATAATAGATGCAGATTCTGAGTTAATCAGACTAGGAATTGGCCAGAACATGAAGCAGGCCCAGACAATGAACATGGCCCAGACCTGAGCAGGTCCAGAGTTGAAGCAGGCCAGGTGCAGACCCAGACTCAAAGCAACCAGGACTCCAAGCAGCCAGGACTCAGAGCAGCTCAGACTCAGAGCAGGCATAGAAAAGATGTGGACATACTGTCTGGGAAGGTGGCTCAGTGGTAGAGTGCTTGCCTTGCATGCGTGAAGCCCTGGGTTCAATTCCTCAGCACCAAATAAGCAAAAAGAAAAAAGTGGGAAGTTGTGCTCAAGTAGTAGAATGCTAGCCTTGAGCTGAAGAGCTGAGGGACAGGGCCTAGGCCCAGAGTTCAGGCCCCACAACTGGACCCCCCCCCAAAAAAAAGGAAAAAAAAGAAAAGATATTGGGCATAGGCTGGACTACAAGGAGGCCCAGGAACAGGTCTGGAATTGGAACCAGCATAGACTCAGAGTGGGCACAGAGTCTGAGGGGCCTAGACTAGGAACAGTCTTGGACTCAGACTCAAAGGACACCTGGACTCAGAGTAAGCACAAGAAACGGACTTTGACTTGGACTATGTGCTGCAGACTTAAAGGAGGTCCAGGCTAGAAATATGCCTGTAACCAGAACTGGTGCAGATTTCCGAGCAGGCCCAGACTACAAAAGGCCTGGACTCGGACTCTAAGGAGGTTTGGACTCCAGGGAGGGCCAGACTCGGCACAGGGTTGTATTCACTAAAAACAAAATGAAATCACTTAGTAGGACTAATGAAATGTGTATATGTGTATAAGACCTATATGCTTCATATGTGCAATTAATAATTTAGAGGAATAATGTAGAAGTAACTTGTATTGAAGCTCTTCTGCTTTCATCCTTGCTATGACCTCTTCCAAAAACAAAAATCTCTCCTCACATTCCCAGGCTCTGCAACCCCTTCCTAGCCCAGCCCTGAATTAGCTGTGTGTATCAAGCTGGACACCTACATCTCTTGAGCCTCAGTTTTTCTGAGAAAAAGGAAATGAGACCAGCTTCTACTCTGACATCAAATGCCCAATTCAAAAGGTCCCTCCTCTGAGAAGCTTCTCTGCTCCTCAGGAACGACAAGTATGGGGCCAGAGATTGTCTGCCTCTGGCTTTGTCTCTACATTGGGTATGCCTAGAAGACCAAGGTGGGCTCTTTTTCTTAACACTGGGTACGTGTTTGCTGAATTTATGAAATTTTGCTACTATGCACATTCATCTTTACACCTTAGAAATCACCCCAGATATTCTTTCCTCTGGGATCCCTCCAAGGGCAAGGAGTACCCTATTGGGGTATCACCTACCTGAACACAGAGCATCCTAGAGGGGCATCACCTGCCTGAATACAGAGTACCCTATGGGGATATCACCTGCCAGAACAATCCATTACTACCCTCCAGACACATTTGTCTTCATGGGCAGCCTAGATACCAACGGTACCACCTAAAAGTAAAAGGTGGCACTGCTGGGAAGGCCTGGGAATTGCAGAACTGCCAGGTAAGATGTTGATTCACTGCTGCAATGACTGTCAGAGCCAAACCTAAAGCTGCAGGACCAGCAGAGGAATCCCTGTGTTTCCCAGGCTACTACCAAACTATCAACTGTAATTCTTGTTCTTCACTGTGTGTTTTAGGTCATCAAATTAAAATCTCAGAATCCCTAACCAAGAGAATTAGTAATCACTTTGTGTTGATTAGAACAATATCAACTGTAAATGACAGAAAACACAAAACTGAGCAAAAGAAAAGGTAATGTACTTCTACCTGAGAATGAGAAGCTGAGGTGCAGCTTCAGGCTCAGCTGTATCCAGGTGTGCAGGCAGCATTGTTGCAGTGCCCTGCATGTTCAGTGTCTAATGTCTTCTGCTTTCTCTACAGTCCATGGAAGGGGGAGGGGTGGGCTCTGATGGAGCCACAAGCCCCAACCCAACCTGTCTAGGTCTTGTGGTCTCTTCTTGGGCCAGTCAAGATTCAGGACTCTGGGATGCTCTGTCCAAACCAGTATCCTTCCTATCCCTGGAAGATGAAGAACTCTATAAAGAAATTGTTGCAGGTGCCTCCCAGAGGAGAAAGATAAAGCCCACTATAAGCCACCTTCAGAACAATGAGCTACCTTTTCTCAGCTTATCCTGAAATGAAAATAGCTTTGTTGCACATGGCTTTCCCTCCTTATGAGCACTTCTAGGGATACCTAATGTGTCAGGCTCCTGTGTTAGATACTCATCTCAGCCTGGTTATTATGATTCCCTTCCTTGTAAAAACACTACACACACACACACACACACACACACACACACACACACACACACACACACACACACACACACACACACGCCTTCCAAGTCCAAAATCTGTTGGGTTGAAGATGAACATGCATGGCTTTAGGACTAGCTTCATAGTCATAGATGCCATAATCATAGATAGAACAAATATCTCCTTCAGTCACCTACCTTGGTTTACTTCTCTCTCACTCTTCCTGCAAAATTCATGCCAATTGCCTATCATCATGCACCAATATCAACTCAAAATGGATTAAAGACCTTAACATTAAACCTGAATCTCTGAAACTACTGCAGGACAGAGTAGGAGAGACACTTGAACTAATAGGCACAGGAAGGAACTTCCTGAACAGAGTCCCAGGGTCACAACAAATTGGAGAGAGACTCGACAAATGGGACTACCTTAAAATAAAAAGCTTCTGCACAGATAAAGCTATCGCAACCAACCTAGAAAGACAACCAACTAATTGGGAAAAAAATATTTACCAGCAATATATCAGACAAGGGGTTAACATCCTGTATATACAGGGAACTCAAGAAATTAATCCCTCCCAAACCTAACAAACCAATTACTAAATGGGCAAGGGAACTAAAGAGGGACTTCTCAAATGAAGAAATAAAAATGGCAAAGAAACACATGAGGAAATGTTCATCATCCCTGGTGGTGAAGGAAATGCAAATAAAGACAACCCTGAGATACCACCTTACCCCAGTCAGAATGTCCCACATCCACAAATCAGCCAACGACAAATGCTGGAGGGGATGTGGAGAACGAGGAACGCTATTACACTGCTGGTGGGAATGTACACTCATACAACCACTTTGGAAAGCAGTCTGGAGGGTCCTTAGAAAGCTAAAGATTGACCTCCCTTACGACCCAGTCATACCACTTCTAGGCATCTACCCTGAACAACAGGAACCAATATACAAGGACACGTGCACCTCCATGTTTATTGCAGCACTGTTCGCAATAGCTAGGATATGGAAACAACCTAGATGCCCCACCACAGATGAATGGATCCAAAAATTGTGGTATCTATACACAATGGAATATTATGCAGCCATTAGAAATGACAAAATAATGGCATTTGCAGGGAAATGGATGGAGCTAGAAGGAATCATGTTGAGCGAGGTAAGCCAAGAATGAAGAGACAAACAGTACATGGTCTCCCTGATAAGTGGATGATGAATCCAAAATGTTAGGTGATATGACAAAACTAACAGGACTTAAGAAACAAAGAACTCCCACTCATCTGGTTGAACCACTACTAAATATCCCCATGCTGCTGATCACATATATGGTATATAACATATGAGCACCGTTATATATTACAGACTGTGATAGACAATTTGCTCCAGGAAAGTTAGAATGAACTTGTGACTTTAAATGAGCATCATTATTCCACAATACTGTGAATTTCCGGAAATTAAGTAATCACTTAATCACAATCAAAAAAAAAAAAAAGAACCTTGGGGAAGGGAGGGAGGGAGGGGATGGTGGGGGGAAAACAATGGAGGGGGTAACAATGTTCAAGAGGAAGTGTACTCATTACCTCATTCATGTAACTGTAACCCTCTGTATAGTATCTTTACAATAAAAAAATTAAAAAAAAAAAAAAGCCAACATCCAGGTTCCAGTGGTTCAGGCCTGTAATCTCAGCTACTCAGGAGTCTGAGATCTAAAGATTATGGTTCGAAGCCAGAAAAAAAAAAAATTCATGCCAATTTAAAGTATGCTATATAAGGCCTTCCTTTTGTTTACATTAAGAAGCATCTTCTCTTATTCTTGGCCATGACCAGATATTTGATAATTTGGGTTGCTAATTACTCAATCCTAGCAAAACAGTTTCATGAGGGGATCTTTAGGAACCTCTTCAGAAGATTATAGCCCTTACATGTCCTCTTAAGGCCTTGAAAGCCATGCTTCCATGAGCTTCATCCCTAGGCCTTCCCAACCATCGAAACTTCTTCCCCTTCCTCACTAGTTCCTAGGGACAAGCACTTAGGGGTCCTAGCACAAGAGGCAGGTGACTCTCTAGTCTCTACAAACGATTGGATTCGGTATGCCTGAGACGACTGAGTCCTAGCCACAGGTACCCCTCATTCCAGAGGCACAAAATTAACATCTCACCAACTCTGACAAATTTCCTTACATCGGTGGGAGAGTCTCCTCAGTCTCTCTCTCTCCCCTCCTACACAGGTTCTCGCACACTCTGCTTCCATTTCTTTTCATGCATGTCCACACCTGAACCCCTGTAATTTTCTGTCAGCACAGGATGCCATCTGGGAAATTCACTCCTGTGTATGTCACCAGACAGAGGTAAGGTTTAGTGAAGCTCCCCTTTAAATATAGTAACTCTTCACTTAGGGTTCTTGACTTTTGATCACAGAATTTCTGGACAAGTCAAAAAACTTGGCAGAGCTTTGTTAAGTAAACAACAAGGAAACAGACAGACAAAAGAGCAAACAGAAGGGTAGGGGCACACTCTAGCAAAGTGTTGCTGGTCTCATAGGGATACAAAGCACAGAGACGCACACACAAGGAGACACCCAGAAAGACACACAGGTCCTTGAGCTGTTGAGTATTTATAGGGGAAAGGCAGGGGGTTTGGCATTGAGTTATGCAAAGCTGGGTGCTTTGTCTTTGCTTTTACTACACCTGGTGTTATACTCTGAGTTTCCAGGAAAGAATGCATCCTGCCATAAAGCAGATCCTTATCCTTGAAACAAGGAGACACCCTGCTGTCTGCATTTTGGGGCATCCTGTCAGGTAGTTGTGAATTCTTGGGTGAGAAATGCATCCCTCAGGAAAGAATGCATTCAGTTGCCTCTCTTTGAAGCAAAGATAGCATTTCTAAGATTTTAGGTGCCATATTTCAGAGTTGTCAACAAAAGGCCTCAGTTTCCATAAGTTATCCTGCTTCTTGTAAACCTCTATAAGTTCTCCCTGGCCACCTACCTTGGCAGCCCCTACCCACATTGTCCAGCGCCTGGCCTCCTTTCCCCATGTCCTTTAGAAGCCCAACCCCTAAGAGAGGCTGCTAATGGGATGCAGGGGTGATATAGGGTTTGTGTGGATAAACCTGAATGGAATAGTCTCCCATAGGTCAGGTTGTTCTCGGGGAGGCCTGGCGCCACAGAGAGTTGGAGATGCCTGCAAGTCCTTCTCCGTGGGGGAGTGCTGGCTTTATCGCTCCATAGTGTCTTGGTCCGATAAGGCACTGCAGGCCTCGCAGGCCTCCGTCACCCTCTCCTACCACCACAGGGCCTCGGAGAGCGGAGAGGGGAAGCAGGGAGCAGACTGCCCCCACTTTCTGGCACAGTGGCCCTCAGCAGGGAGGGAGAGGCGCAGGCCACCTTTCCTGCTGACACAGGGACTTGGAGCTGGGCACAGGCAGCCCTCACTTGCCGGCACAGCAGGCCAAAGTGGGGAGAGGACGTGGGCCATCCTTGCCTCCCTGCACAGAGGCCCGAAAACGGGGAGCAGGGCGCAGACCATACTCACCTACCGGCACAAGAGTGGGAGCCACCCTCACCTGACACCACTAGGGCACGGGGAGAGGGCCCCCCTCACTGCTGACACCCAGGGGCAAGGGCAAGGGCAAGTGTCAGGACTAGGTGGGAGCACGTGGGGGCCAAGGATAGGGGAGCGCTTGCAAGGGGCAGGGTGGCATGTGTGAGCACTGTGAGGAGCAATACATGCAGGTTGCACTGGGCAGCCAGGAGGCAGCAAGAGCCACAAGGTGAGGAGTGGGGCTGGGGAGGGACGGAGAACATGGGGGCGTGTGTGCAGGGGATGGGGCGATGGGATGGGCGGGACTAAGGGAGGGCTCGGAGAGAGCGGAGCTGTGAAGGAACAGGGCTGTGAGGAATTCTGCACTTGAGGAGGGAGGGGCGTGGCGTGAGAGCAGTGGGCCTGGTGTGATGTCAACACATCTCACAGGTTGTTATTGGGCTGTCCTTAAATCCCTTACTCCACCTATATCCATTTTTCTTCCAAAACAGCTCTGGTAACTGTGGATGTCCTTTTTTCCTCACCACCATCCTTTTCTCCAGCTCCCTACAGATGAGTTGTACCAAAACACAACTAAGCATTCTTTTTTTCTGGACCTCTTCCACAGCTATTATATGAATACAGAACTGTTTCCAAAGTTCTACTTTGAAACCTTCAATATCCTAGAACCACCTCCTTAACTGTCACCATTTAGATCCTTGGTATAAGGAAGTGAGATTTGTGGATTTCTGTGACCTCTGAGTATTGACTTTCTCAGCTGTCCTTTTGACTATGTTTTTTGTATATATGGACTACCCTAACCCCTAACCCGCTCTACAGCCTCAAGACTTCCACTAAAGAAGGGATCCCAGCTTCTTTTTAATTTCTATAGCACAAATCACTAGCAACTTATGTGTTTTAATTATCCCCATTAAGCTATACACTCTTCACTCCTTTTGAGAGAAATAACTTTATTTTCTTATTGTTCCTAGTTCACTAACGTTATGTTTTGAATAAGAAATGTCCTCCACAGGCTCATGTGTTGAATATTTGCTCTCCAGAGGGCAGTGCTATTTTCAAGGATTCTAGAAACTTGGAGAGATGGGGCCTAGCTGAAAAAAAATAATTCAATGAGGGACACACGACTAGGCCTTGAACTCAGAGTTTAGGTGCTGTCTCTTAGCTTTTTCACACAAGCCTTGCACACTACCACTTCAACTCCACATCCAGCTTTTGTTTCAGTTGTCAATTGAAGGTAAGTCACATGTCTTTTTCTGCCCTGTCTGACTTTTATCGATCAAAGCCTCCTGAGTAGCTAGGATTACAAGCATGAGCCACAGATGCCCTGCACAAGCCTCATCTCTCCAAAGATTCTGTCCCACAACATTGCTATGCAATGGACAAAGCTCTGGTCACAGGACCTTTGGATCATTTCAAAACACGTTCATAATAACTCATGGTATAACTTAAGATTTAAATTATTATATAGTTTTAAATTTATGTGTTTTTCCTCATTGTAGAATCTCCTACAAGACTCAGTAGATCCAATGACAGGAAAGGAAATGAATTTGTCAGTCTCTGAAAGTTTAGAATATATTCATTAACTTCCAAACTTCATGTAAACCAGAAGTTTTGCTGTTTCCTGCCTAAAAAGAGAAAATTATCAGCATAGTAAAAGTAAACATTTATAGTGAAAAGATATATTAGTAATTTGCTAATAGAGCAAATCTTCACCCATCTACCTATCCTTCTCATCAAAGGGAAAGAAAATAGTGACATGGTAAACTAACCTGTAAGCTCTTATTACTTAACATACAATCATGGACAGTTAACCTGGTGCTGAGGGCTCATGTCTGTAATCCTAGCTACTCAGGAGGCTGAGATCTGAGGATCATAGTTCAAAGCTAGCCTGGTAAGAAAAGTTTGTGAGACTCTTAGCTCCAATAAACTTCTCCAAAAAAGCCAGAAGTAGCACTGTGGCTCAAGTGGGAGAACATTAATCGTGAGTACAAAGAGGCTCAGGGATAGCACCCAGGCCCTGAGTTCAAGCCCCAGGACCACCAAATACATACATACATACATACATACATACATACATACATACATACATACATACATACATACATACATACATAAATAGATAGAAATAAATGAAATCAGAGACAGACATTATAGGACTATAAGCCAATTCCAACCTTGTTTTTGTAAATAAATTTAATTGGAACACAGACAATTACATTCGTTCATCCATTCATATACTTTCTGTGACATCCTATGTGTTATTAGGGCAAAGCTGAGTAATAGCTACAACGACAATGCCCCACAAACTCTAACCTTGTACAGAGAAAGTTTGCTAACCCCTGTCCTACATCATACAGGCATCAATAACCAAAAATTGACTGAGAACAGGCACCTAAGAGAAATGTTCAGAATAAATGAAAGAAAAACAAGAAAAGTAGGTTAAAGGAAGATATCAAACATAAACTCCACCTAATCCATTAATTATGAAATAATTAAGAAAATAAAAGTAAAACTAATGCTTACTGAGTGCATACTCCTCTGCCAGCCAGGGAAAGATGAATGTTCCACGGAAAAGCAGGAAGTGGAGTTGCTTGCACCCAAAGTGTGTGTGTGGGGGGGGGAACAGCATTAAGGAACATTTTGGTGATTAGCAAATTCTGTGAGATCTAGCCACTGTTCATGTGGCAGATTGCCAACAGACTTGGATATACACAAGTCTTTTTTTTTTTGTTTTTTTTTTGGGGGGGGGTCCAGTTGTGGGGCCTGAACTATGGACCTGAGCACTGTCCCTCAGCTCTTCAGCTCAAGGCTAGCGCTCTACCACTTGAGCCACAGCGCCACTTCCGGCTTTTTTCTTTTTTTGCTTATGTGGTGCTGAGGAATCGAACCCAGGGCCTCATGCATGCAAGGCAATGCGCTCTACCACTGAGCCACCTTCCCAGCCCTATACACAAGTCGACTCAGGTTCAACAGTTAGAAACATTATATTGTCCCATAAGAGAAACATCATTGCTGGATGACATTTCAAAAGAACAAGAAGATAGCCTTCTCTAGAGGAGAGATCAGATTTTCGAATGATCCATTTGCATTGACTTCTATGGCAGCCTGCATCCAATCTGTAATGCCTGAGAGGACCTGGGTCTCAAGGAGCAATGATTCCACAGGTTGTGGAATATTTTCATGGTTATTTCACTTGTGTTCACATACATATCTCAATATTTATATAATTATCATTATATGCCAATGATTTCTCAGTAAGATGGTTTAAAATACACAAATATATGAAGATAGCACAAACAGAAAGACACATAGATGAACATGTTTTGGGAACCAACCCAGACTTGTGGGAATGATGGAATACAACTAAACATAATGTTTGCATTTAAGGTAGGAATTATAATCCACATCAGATTTCTCTGTGATGATAATAGGCCCCTTGATCCTACTGTTGAGGCTTTCACAGTGGGCTAAATCTTCCCAAAAGTCACTGCTTGTAAATATAGTGAAATGCTCCAATTCCCTGTATTTACTGATTTATTGTTGACTCCCTCAGCACACTCATCTGCTCTGAGCACTGTCCTACCTGAGACTTGCAGTACAGAGCTTATTCTATAGCAGAAGGACAGGCAAATATCAGCTCCCTCTAAAAAAAACAGAATGGTAGAAAGATAGCCTCTTCAGTAAATGGTGCTGGCAAAATTGGTTAATGACTTGTAGAAAACTAAAGCTAGATCCTTATATATCACCCTGCACCAGAATCAACTCCAAATGGATCAAAGACCTCGGAGTCAAAGCAGACACTCTGAAAACATTACAGGATGGATAGGAGAAACCCTAGGTCTCCTTTGCACAGGCCGAAATTTTCTTAATAGAGACCCAGAAGCACAACAAATCAAAGAGAGGTTGGACAAATGGGATTGCATGAAATTGCAGAGTTTCTGCATGGCAAAGGACATAGCTAGCAAGATCAATAGAAAGCCCACAGATTGGGAGAAGATCTTCACTAGCCATACAACGGACAAGGGTCTCATAGCTAAAATATACCACGAACTCAAAAAATTAAATCCCCCAACAACAAATCTTCAATGAAACAACTGTCCAATAAATAAGTGTGCTGAAGACTTAAAGAGAAACTTCTCTGAAGAGGAAAGAAGGATGGCCAATAGACACATGAAGAAATGCTCAACCTACCTAGCCATAAAAGAAATGCAAATCAAAACAACATTGAGATACCACCTCACTCCAGTTAGAATGGCACAAATCAAGAACTCTAGTAACAACAGATGCTGGAGGGGATGTAGACAGAAGGGAACCTTACTGCATTGTTGGTGGGAGTGTAAACTTGTTCAACCACTTTGGAAAGCAGTATGGAGGTTCTTCAAAAGACTCCACATAGGGCTGGGAAGGTGGCTCAGTGATATAGCACTTGCCTTGCATGCATGAGCCCCTGGGTTCGATTCCTCAGAACCACATAACCAAAAAGAAAAAAGCCGAAAGTGGTGCTGTGGCTCAAGCAGTAGAGTGCTAGCTTTGAGCTGAAGAGCTGAGGGACAGCGCCCAGGCCCAGAGTTCAGGACCCACCACTGGACCCCCCCCAAAAAAAAGACTCCACATAGAGCTCCTCTATGACCCAGCAATTCCACTTTTGGGCATTTACCCAAATGTTTACAAACAAGACCACACTAAAGCTACCAGCACAACTATGTTCATTGCTATTTACTATAGGTAAGATATGGAACCAACCCAGATGCCCCTCAGTAGATGAATGGATCTAGAAAATGTGGTATATATGCACAATGGAATTCAATGCCTCCATCAGAAAGAATGACATTGCCCCATTTGTTAGGAAATGGAAAGACTTGGAAAAAATTATATTAAGTGAAGTAAGCCAGGCCCAAAGAAACATAGGTCCCATGGTTTCCCTTATTTGCAATATCTATTATATGTCTGAGTCAAGCAGAAAAGGTCAGATAAGGTGATGTTACAGAAATGAACCCTAAGATATGTATTCAGATGTTTTTTTTTTCTTTCATGCGATTGTTTCTAACGCATTTATAAGATTATTTCTTTGTTGCTATGTATGTCCCTCCCCCACAGTATAACCCCTGCTTTCACTGTATTTGATGTCGGTATATTTTGTGGAGGGGAAGGGGAAAAACAAATCATTTAAATAGGGATACAGGTGGACCCATTGCAACAATGAGATGTACAAGTCATTATGTCGAAAACGAACTTTACAACTTTGGTGGTGGGGGAGGGAGGCAGGGAGGATTAGGTGTGGGGCAGGGGAAGGATGGGAAGGGATGGGAAGGGGAAACAAAGGAGGAGCCTACAATGCTTGATAAGAAATATACTCATTATCTTGCCCATGTAATTGTAACCCCTCTGTACAGTATTTTTACAATTAAAAAAATATATCAGCTCCTTCTGCTGATAAAAACTCCATTTAGTGTTCAGGACTGTAATCTGAGAAATGTCTCTGGGGTTTGTGCTAAGATGGACTTTCCTTATGGCAGCATTACAAGGTAATTTATGAAAACTAAGAGATACTAAATATATGACTGGGTGTGAGTGAGGAGACAGTAGGTCTTTGTGAAATTTCCTGGCCAGGATGCTCTGTGTTCGCAAGTGTGCAGTGTGAAGTGCAGCTGGTGGGATCTGGAGGAGGCTTGGTGTAGCCTGATTGTTCCCTGAGACTCTCCTGTGCAGCCTCTGGATTTGGCTTCAGTAGTTACTACATGAACTGGCTCTACCAGCCTCCAGGAAAGAGGTCTGAGTGGCTCTTATACATTAGTGGTGATAGCAGTGACAAAAACTATGCAGACTCTGTGAAAGGTCAATTCACCATCTCCAGAGACAACTCAAGGAGCACGCTGTTTCTGCAGATGGACAGTCTGAGAAGATAGGACATAGCTTTGTACTACTGTATGAGACACAGGGGACCCAAGTGTGACCCCAGACATTAACCTCCCTGATGGTTGCTCAAGACCAGCAAGTGTACTCAGCACCAGCATGGGACGCTCTGTGCCACCACGGGGATGCTCATCACACATTGATTTTCAGGATCTGCAGGTACAGAGGAGAAGCTATGGCCATCTGTCAGCATCTGGGGCTTCCTCTCTGTGTAACATTTTCCCACAGGAGATTGTCACAGCAGATTCTGATGTTCTGTTTTTGAGCTTACTGTGAATGTCTCTTTATTAAAAAGGGATTTGTTTGCCGTTATGTTTGTTACAGTACTAGAGTTGAGTACTGTCCCTTAGATCTTTAACTTGAGTCTGGCACTCTACCATTGTAGTCACAACTCACCTCTATCTTGTTGCTAGTTAAGTGGAGATTAGGTTCTTGGATTTGTCTGCCCGGGGATAGATTCAAACTGATTCTCAGACCTCAGCCTCCTGAGCAGCTAGGGTTACAAGTATGAGCCACAGGAACACAGCTAAAAAGGCTATTAAAAAATCTTCATACTTTCATAGTAAGAGAAATAAATGAGATGCAGAAAAAAATACCTGTTACCCAACTAGAATCCAAAGGAAATACATTTTTTAAATAAAGGGGAAATGAAAGTAAAAAGACTTCCAGAGAAGATGAAGGTGACGAAGGGAAAGATGGGGAAGGTGAACACTCTGGGGACTCAATATGGCCAAATCATATATCACAAGCAGCCAGGCACCAGTGGCTCATGCCTGTAATCCTAGCTACTCAGGAGGCTGAGATCTGAGGATCATGGTTCAAAGCCAGCCTAGGCAGGAAAGTCCAGGAGACTCTTATCTCCAGTAAACCACTAGAAAACTGGACGTGGTGCTCTGACTTAGAAAACCAAGTACCTCTCCATCCTTCCCTCCCTCCCTTTCCCTCCTCTCTCCAACCCTCTCCCAACCCCTCCCTCCCCCTCTCTCTCTTCTCTCTCCTCTTTCAGTTTCTTTTTTCTCTATTTTGGATGTTCATGGGGCATGAACTTGGGGCCTGGACACCATCCCTGAGCTCTTATGTTCAAGGCTAGCACTTTGCTGCTTTAAGCCTCAACCCCACTTCTGCTTTTCATTTAGTCAATTGAAGAAAAGAGTTTTAGGGACTTTCCTGCCTGGGCTGGCTTTGAACCACAATCCTCAGATCTCGGCTTCCTAAGTAGTTAGAATTGCAGGCATAAGCCTCCTGTGCTTGGCTCCCTCTCTCTTATTAGCACTGAGAAATAAACAATTCCTAAACTCCGGCGTGTTAGCAGCAAAAGAGACAGCAGAAACCATGGGACCTATGTTTCTTTGGGCCAGGCTTACTTCACTTAATATAATTTTTTTCCAAGTCTTTCCATTTCCTAATGAGTGGTGAGATGCCATTCTTTCTGATGGAGGCATAGAATTCCATTACACACACACACACACACACACACACACACACACACACACACACACACACACACACACACACACACAGCACATTTTTCCAATCCATTCATCTACTGAGGAGCATCTGGGTTGGTTCCATATCTTGACTATGGTAAATAATGCTGCCATAAACATAGTTGCTTAGAAAGCTGAGATCTGAGGATGGTTGTTCAAAGCCAGCCCTGGCAGGAAAGTCTGTGAAACTGTTATTGTCTATTAACCGGCAAAAGCAGAGCAGTGGCTCAAGTGGTATATTGCTAGCCTTGAGCAATAAACTTCAGTAAGGAGTTCAAGCTTAGAATGGTAAAAGTAAAGTACAAGTGAAGGAGAAGTGGAAGGATTAAAGAGGAGGAAAATGCAAACAATTGCACTAAAAATATAGCTCAATAATGATACAATAATAAAATGATGATACAGGGCTGGACGGTGGCCTGCCTTGCATGCATGAGGCCCTGGGTTCAATTCCTCAGCACCACATAAGCAGAAAAAGCTGAAAGTGGTGCTGTGGCTCAAGTGGTAGAGTGCTAGCCTTGAGCTGAAGAGCTGAAGGACAGCGCCTAGGCCCAGAGTTCAGGCACCATGGCTGGCCAAAAAAAAAAAAAAAAAAATCAAAAAAAAAATAAAATGATGATACAAATTTTTATAGCATAATATGAAAAGGAAAGGCAAAGCCGATGCTGGTGTCTCATGCCTGTAATCCTAGCAAATGAGGAGCTTGAGATAAGAGGATCATGGTTTAAAGCCACCTTGGGCAGAAAAATCAGTGATTTTTTTTCAGTTGAGGGGCTTTAACTCAGGGCCTTGAGCTCTTTTGAAATGTATTTCAAACTACTTAATTAGAGATGCTGTCATGGCGGCATCACACCTCACCTCCAAATATTTCCTTCCTTCACAAGCCTATCAACTCATCTGCAGCTGACCCTTGAGAATTATCTAGGCTCCACCTGTATTCTATGCATGCCATCCTGGCATCACAGAGGCACCTCCAGAGCCACCAACAGCAACTTACTTCAGGAAATAAGGCCATGGTTCTATCCCCACACTTGCTGCAAATTATAGAGCTCCCCATTTTTGTAACAAATTTCATATGAAAAGGATTGCCACAGATAAAATAAGATTGAACAGCATTAGACAGTTCATGTGAACATGGCTTTTGTGCCACAGCATCCCAGTGCTATAGTCTAAGGTAGTGCAACAGATAACAGACACTTTCCCAAGACACTTCCTGTCCCTCCAGAGTGGCTACTGATTTTAGCAGGGCCTTAGTCACACTGCCTTTTTTTTCCCTAGACTTCTAGAGTGCTTTCCTAGATTCTTGCTGAATAATTGAAGAATTTACAAAGTGAATATCTGTCTTCAATAGGGATTGGCACATTAAGAGACACTCAAGCCGTTATTGACACCTGTCAAGCTGTTATTGACACCTGAAATCCTGTTTTATTTTTGTCTCCACCATGAAGTAGTTGAAAGTAAAGTCACAGTACCAGCTTTGGCTTGCATTAAAATTGAACATTAGACAAGGAATAATAGAGTGTTCCATCTTATTGCAATGTAAGTAAAAGTATATACAATTTAAAGTCAGCCTTCAGTTATCCTAAACCATATTTCACATGTTTAATACATACATATAAGTACCAGCTATACACATATAGACAATAGAAATATAGACTAAAGTTCCATCATCACTGAAATCCTACTCATAAAGTATCTGCTGAAGAATACCAGCCTGGGCTGAGAAATTGGCTCAGTGGTAGAGTGCTTGCCTTGCATGCATGAGGCCCTGGGTTCGATTCCTCAGCACCACATAAGCAGAAAAAAGCTGGAAGTGGTGCTGTGGCTCAATTGGTAAGGGGCTTACCTTTTGGTCAAGAGCTGAGGGAGAGTGCTCAGGCCCAGAGTTCAGGACAACCAACCAAAAAAACAAAGAAGAAAAAGAAGAACAGCAGCCTGATACCATGATCAGGATACCATTATCCCAGCCAAGTTAAACTACATTTCTGTGTCCTTAGTCTCCTTCCTTAAAGACTAATGCTGTAAATCTCCACATAATCTCTAGCATTGGTAGATCCTTGTTTTTTTTTTTCATTTGGTTTTGATGTTTTGCAACAGTGTTACTATGCAGCCTAGACAGGCAACGTGCTGACAATATCCTGCCTCTGCTTCTAGCAGCTGAGATAACAGTCACACCATCATGCACAGCTAAATCTATTCAATTGTAAACTTTAGCTCTTTTAGCAATGTGATCTTGAGTTTCTTTGAACTTCAGTTCCTTCACTTAATAGCCAGGAATGACAGAATTTGGTATTGGCTTAAGAATGAAATAAGACAATGGGTGAACAAATGCAGCAATGGTATTCAATAGACACTATGCTGAAGATGCACTATTCAACTTGCGGGTGGGGATTGGAAGGGAAAATTGGGATTGGGGAAAGGATGACATTGTCCAAAAAGAAATGTATGCTTAACTTATGTAACTGTAATCCCTCTATATATCAACTGTATAATGAAAAATTAAAAATAAAAATATATTAAAATGAAATAATATAAATTTTAAGAAGGTGCTTCAAAAACAAAGTCTCAATTAACAGAAGGGATGTGAAGGGTAAACAAAGGAGGAGGCTGCAATGCTTGGTAAGAAATGTATGCATTATCCTGCCCATGTAATTGTAACCCCGCTGTACAGTATGTTCACAAATAAAATAAAAATAAAAGTCTCAACGTTAAGTTCTAGTAAGTATTCTTCATGAAGTATAGAGTTGTCCTATTTAAATTTGTTTAGTCCATGTAAGGCACAGTGAGAGACAAGGATTGGGAAGCTCTAAGTGTCAGGAAGGACTTGGGGAAAGTATGTGGGATCCTCTCTTATCTGAAAAAAATATAACATTAACCAATGGGGCTGGAGGGATGCCTTCAGTGCTAGATTGCTCCCTGATTTCCAAATCCAAGAATATAAAATATGGTAATAGACAAAAAAAAATTGCAAGTTAGTGACTAAACAAACTTAATTCTATGTGAAAGACAGAAAATAGTCTCTCTGAGCTCAAGGAATGCAGATTTCTATTTCTTTTCTCATGCCATGAAGAAATCAAGCTAGCCTTGGATTTCTGAACACTTTGCTTTTCCAGCTAATCTATTCCTGATGCACTGGAGACTTGTGAACCTGGCTTTGTTAGTCATGACAACAGCTCAAGTGTAGGCAAATTACATAATAAGCATACTGGATACTCAGGAAAGATATAATAAGATCAGAAAAGGGAATTGTAGAATGATAGCTAAAAGAAGCTCAAAGTCCAGGAGACTGTTATCTCCAATAAACTACTTAGAAATAGCTGGAGGTGACACTGTGTGACCTGCAGCTATGACAAGATCATACTAGAGAAGCACTTTGTTGGTAGGTTTGGGGCCATGGAGCAGCTCAGCAAGAATGCTGGGTGGGTTGGGAGGCATTAGAGCAGCAAGAATGGTCTGTCTCTTGTGTGTGTTCAGAGAGCCTATGTTCAGAGTGCCATTGTGGCACTACATAGGGCATGGTGGAGTCTGAACCAAGCAGATTCTGCAAGGGGCCCAAGCATGGTACTTATTCATGTTGGACAGCCCTTGCCTTAACTATGACCTGTCATGTACACCAGAGTTCTGGACCCAAACTAATAGTAAAGGCTTTCAACCAAACAAGCACATAGGCAGTGTGAATGACTGGAAGGAGTAAGCATGTGGACCAGAAGTGAGACATGGGAGCAAGATGGGGGATTCTAAGATATCCTCACTGAGCAACACATCTAGTCAGCCATAAGGCTCATAGCACTGACCCGAGTACCACTGACAGCTTGATGCAGCTGGAATAGTCCAGGCTATGGGGAGCATCAATGCTGTTTCAACCTACAACTTGCCACTTAGGCTTGGCGAAATGATGGGAACCATTGGTGTGGCTACCAGCCTCTGTGACATACTGTCAACTGACCAGAGCAAGTCTCTTCATGGTCATGGTTCTTCTCCTGGGGAAAGGGTTCCCAGTAAAAGGCAGAGAGTGGCAGTGTCTTAATGAGTTCCCATTGTTGTGACAGAAGATCTGATACAGACAAATTAAAGCAGGACAGGCTTATTTTGCCTATAATTTCAGGATTTTTCAGTACACGTAAGTTTTTATAAGAAAACCTTCTCACATACTGAGTGATTCCTTGGAAGTAGATGGAGGAGAGAATGAGAATGAGAACATATCGATGTACCTGGCATTCTCCTTTTAGGATATTTATTCTCTCAGGCTCCCAGAATGGGATGGTAATGTTCATCAACATTGAGTGAAGATCTATCCACACTGTTAATCCTCCTTGCAGTAACACAATGTAACCCAAGGAGTGCTTTCCTAATCTCCTAGCTACTTCTTAATCCACTCATGCTAATAATACTCAACATATCCATCACAAGTCCACCTTTATTAACCTGGAACCCAAATAGTTCTTCATAACCCTAAGATTCCACCTTTGCTCTTGTAGGTTTTTGTCCATCCATTTCCCAGAATTCCCCATGGCTGTAAACAATCGAAAAGTCTTCAAAATTTTAAGACTAAATTTTCTTATGCGATTCTAGGAAAACTCTTAGGCATGAGTCACTATGAAGTGAAAAACAACTCATATACACTAGAGGGAAAATGGCACAGATTATAGATTTCCACTCAATCAGAAAGGAAAATTCCCACCTTATGGTATTTTTACTTGCAGGCCACAGGACATTTACCTTTTTTTTTTTTTTTTCAGTCGTGGGGCCTGAACTCTGGGCCTGGGCACTGTCCTCAGATCTTCAGCTCAAGGCTAGCAGTCTACCACTTGAACCACAGCTTCACTTCTGGCTTTTTCTGCTTATATAGTGCTGAGAAATCAAACCCAGGGCCTCATGCATGCAAAGCAAGCACTGTACCACTGAGCCACCTTCCCAGCCTCAGGCATTCTCCTTAACAGGCATTTCATATTCCTGACATGACCAATACCCTGAGGGCTCCACTACAGGTTAGATTTCATCCTCACAGCATCACACATCACCCTCTGAGGAGCAGCCTTTGGGGATTTCATCCAGGACACATGGACTCTTTTTTTGTTTGTTTGTTTGTTTTCTTGGAGATGGGGACAACACTTTTCTGCCTTGGTAGGCATTGATCCAGCTCCCAGTAATATGATAAGGTGGGATTACAAGCATGTGCCACTGCTGCCAAGCTCTCAAATTCTTCTCAAAACCACTACTTTCTAGGGTGTTTTTTGTTCAATTTAATTTATAAATTTATTTTTTATTTGTTGCAGTTTAAAAAACTTTATTATACTACACATTCTATTAGTAAATGCACCAGATTTCATTTTCTCAAATGGTGAATGGAGTGCAAGATGGTCATCGCATGTTTCTTCATTACGAAGCACAGGATCTGATTGAGGGATGGCTTTAGTGTATTCCTACTGAGTAACCACAGAAGTGTGGAAGCCTACCATTGTCCTGTCATCAGATGTCAGAGGAAGGTCCACTTTAGATTGGAAGTAAATGTTTCAAGATAGTTCTCTCTGCTCTTATCCACTTCTGCTGCTATAATAGTGTATCATGATGCTTATCAAGCAGGAAGAGAAAAGATATTGCAAAGGAAACTGCTTTTAAAGTCCACTTCTAGGCACACCGATTTTCATTCCATGGAGCCTGTCATCTTGCTTAAATCTGGGTCCTACAAGGTACCACCTACATGTATTTTTAAATGTTTGTCTACAAATGCTTTTTCCAGGGTGTTACAAGTTAACATTATGTGCAAAGTGCACATAATTGCTCTCATGAAATAGCCTCTATTAAACACCAAGAGTTGTGCATTAGTAACCTCTAATGCATTTCTTAGCCTTTTCTAGTTGACAATTGATAGTAACCACAACCATGGCATAGTGGGTCACACCTGTAAACCTAGGAAGTAGATTTGTGGTTTGAAGCCATCCTGGGCAAAAACTTTGTGGGACACCAACTCATCCATATCAAATGAGTGCCACTTTCAGCTTTTTCTGCTTATGTGGTTTGTGCTGAGGAATCGAATCTAGGGCCTCATGCATGCAAGTCAAGCACTTACCACTGAGCCACCTTCCCCACCGAGTTTAATTTATTTTTTAATTTCCAAAATAGCTCCAGAAGCCGGGCGCTGTGGGCTCACGCCTGTAATCCTAGCTACTCAGGAGGCTGAGATCTGAGGATCGCAGTTCAAAGCCAGCCCAGGCAGGAGAGACCGTGAGACTCCTATCTCCAATAAACCACCAGAAAACCGGAAGTGGCGCTGTAGCTCAAGTGGTAAGCATTCGCCTTGAGCTGAAGAACTGAGGGACAGTGCCCAGGCCCAGAGTTCAAGCCCCACGACCGACAAAAAAAAAAACACCAAAATAGCTCCAGAAGTGGAGCTATGGATCCAATGGCAGAATGCTACTCCTCAACCAAAAGAGCTCAGGGACACAGCTTATTAAGTAAAAAATAAAAAGTTTTCAGTTTCTTTAGAAACAGAGCAGAGTTTATAGAAAAATTAAATGCAATAAGTTGTTTTTCTGAAAGCAGACAGTCAAGATGAATTTGCTCCTTCTCCTCTGACTCCATCTCAGCTAAAATCTTGACTAAGACAATAAGGACTAACCTCTAACAAAAGTTTTATGCCCATGGTTCTGTAATGCTAGCTGCTGAGATCTGAGCACCATGGTTCAAACTCAGCCCAGGAAAGTCCATGAGGCTGGTACCTCCAATTAATCACCAAAATGCAGAAAGTGATGTTGTGACTCAAGTGGCAGAGCACTATCCTTGAACCAAATTGCTCAGGGACAGTGCCCAGCCCCGAGTTTCATCACTATGATCAGTAAATAAAACATAGAGAATATAGGGAAATATACAAAAAGCCAGATTCTACCAAATAAGTAAAGAAGAGATGAACTCCCTGTCCTGCTGCCCAGAAGCTAGAAACTGCAGTGTTCCCAGGCAGGATGCACATGTGCACACCTTTGATTGCATAATTACAATAGCAGAGCATGAGGTATTCTAACTCCTGAAAAATGCCTTTGGCTTGGCCTTTAGCTGGTTGTTTTGCAGTTGGAATCTCCTAGACTTTTCTGCCTAGGCTGCTTTTGAACTGTTATTCTCCAGCTCTCAGCATGCTCACTAAATAAGATGACAGCATGATCCATCGTGGGATGACACATTGCTGAGGAACTTCTTTGAAACAATGGAGATGAAAATCCCCATAAACGATTGTAGTTTACTGTGCAATATTGAGTGTTGGTTAGTCTGTTCAGGCAGGTGTACAACAGCCATCAGCAGCTCTGAGCTCAGCACTTCTGGTGTTCAGCACTGAGCATTTTTTAATTGGGCTATCCCTTTATATTATTGCAAGTGTTCTTTATTTTATGTTCAAGAATCTTATAACAAACAAGACTTGAAAATAATGTTTTCTGTTTTCCATTCTGGTGTGGGTTGAGGAGGGAGGGAGAAGAAAGGATAGAGAAGGGAGGTGGCCTGAGAAGGCAGTGGGGACTGGCAGGGCATCGGGGCCTGAGCTGGTTCCCCAGTTCCTTCTGAATAAAGTGAGACTGCATTGTTGGACAGTCTGTAGGGACAGGACACACTAGTGGGAGTCCATAGTGGCTCTCTCCAGGACTGCAGTGTCCTGGTCCCTCCTGCCTGCTTTCAAGTGCCCTGGATGTGGCCCTCTCGTGGGCCCTGGTAGGTGAATGTCCTTAGGTCGCCCCGCTGGCTGGCTGTTCCCAGATTTGTCATGATTAGCAGCTGCCCCTCCTCACTCTGGTTCCAAGCCCAGCACTATCTGCCTCCTACCAGCACCTCCCCACTCATGCCTCATGCCTGCAAGGCAAGCATTCTTCCACTGCTGACTCATTATTTTTTCTTGTTCAAAACACCATTGCTAGGAGGGATGAGTGACAATGTTGTCAGACACCTTGTATTTACATAGTGTCTTGTAGAATGGGAACTTCTTTGTATAATTACCTAAAGATAACAATAACAATAACAACAATAATAATAAATGTTTAAAAAACACCATTGCTTCTGTCCTGCACTGATAGAAAAATATCGTAGTTCCCTTACCTGCACCTCTGATAAATGATTTTTTGTCAAGATTTCTGATTTACTAGAGACAGCTTACATTTGACCATTTATGTCAGTCACACCACACCGAGGTGACTCTCAGGTCAGTGAAGGAGCTCTGAGCCCAGCTTATCACCCCATCCAATTCTACTGACTTTAATCAAGTGCACTATTCCCTACCTGGTAACATTCCTAATGAACCTCATGATCATTTACAACATCCTTCTGGACTTCCTGGATATGAGAAGGCACTGGTCAGGTGAGTCCTAGGTCTGTGGGAGCAAAGTCTCCTGCTGAGCCCTGAATTCTGAGCTCTGGAAACTTGTTTGTTTGTTTGTTTGTTTGTCGGTCGTGGGGCTTGAACTCTGAGCCTGGGCGCTGTCCCTCAGTTCTTCAGCTCAAGTCGAGCGCTCTACCACTTGAGCTACAGTGCCACTTCTGGTTTTCTGGTGGTTTATTGGAGATAGGAGTCTCATGGTCTCTCCTGCCCGGGCGGGCTTTGAACCGAGATCCTCAGATCTCAGCCTCCTTAGTAGCTAGGATTACAGGCGTGAGCCACCAGCGACCGGCAGAAACTTGTTTGTTTAATGTAAGCCACTTTTGATTTATGAATTTTTCATTTTTCTATTTTTACAAAATAGAATTTTTGAAGCAAGTCTTGATTTATGAAGATAAGGTGGCATTTGCTATTGGTACAGAGAATAAATATAGTTAATGTAAACCTTCATCATAAAGGAAGGTAGTTATTTGTGGGAGCTCTGGTAAGAATGTTTTTCCAGTCCCAAGTCTTGAAATCTGAGCCTAGGCACTGTCCCTGAGCCTCTTTGTGCTCAAGGGTAGCACTCTACCACTTGAGCCACATTGAAACACTGGAGCCACTACACAGTTTTTTCTGATTAGCTTATTGTAGATAAGTGACTCCTACCCAGGTTGGCTTAAAACTGCAATCCCCAGATCTCAGCTTCATGAGTATCAATAATTACAGATGTGAGTAACTGGCACCCAGCTGGTAATTGAATATTTTTAAAAATTGTATATTCCCAGAGACAGTCATGATGGTTTATTGCTTGCTGTTTTGGAGGTCTGAACTCACATTAGAGATACTGAGAACTCAGTAGTCTGTGTAGGAAACCTAATATATTGGCATCTGTCACATGATAGCTTGCTATTATTAAAGTTTCATCTTTGTGTTAGAGATGCTGAAATATGAAGATTAAGGGTGAAAGCCAGGCTAGGCAGGAAATCTGTGATACTCCAGAAACGTGCCCCAAACAAATCCAGAAGTGGAGGTGTGGCTCCAGTGGCAGAGTGCAAAAAAAAAAAAGAAGCTCAAAGACAACACAGGCCCTGAATTCAAGCGTCAGTATTCAATACTCAGGACTGGGGCACACACACACATACACGCACACACACACACACACACACACTGGTCACACACACACACACACACACACTGGTCATAGGTGGCTCCTGCCTGTAATCCTAACTCAGGATGTTGCAATCTGAGGATCGTGCTTCAAAGCCAGCCCCTGCAGGAAAGGCCGTGAGACTTTTGTCTCCAATAAACCACTCAGAAAACTGGAAATGGCAGTGTGGTTCAAGTGGTACAGCGTTAACCTTGAGCTAAAATTCTGAGGGACAGGGTCCAGGCCCAGAGTGTTTTTCCATGACCGACAAAAGAAAAGGAAAAAGAAAGAGCAAGAAATAAATAAAAAGAAAATGCAAAGATTTGGGGAAACAACAAAAACAACAACAAAACCCACAGGACTTCTATCTTGGGTAGAAAGCTGACCACCTAGGAAAACATACTAGTGAAATGTTGACCCTGACCACACACTAAGTCATGGATCTTGGAATAATAGCTGTTTCTAAGGAAAATAGGACCCTGCACAAAACCATGAACTACAATGTAGTATATTCAGGAAGGATAATGTCAAGGAAACTGGGGTAGACAAGTGAAGACAGGAAGGGTAGATGAATGTAGCCATGATAGTCAATGTGAATGTGTGAAAATGGAACTAGACAAACTGAGGTGATGGGGGCTGGGGAAGGGATGACAAGAATGATAAAACGGGTGACATCTATCACATGCATTGTACTCATGATCTCAAGTATGGAAATTAAAACCCTTTGTACATCAACTTCATAAAATACTATTAGTAAATGTAATGATACATTGCACTCACAAACTGATATGTTGAACTGAAGTTCTTTGTACAATTACTTAAGTATTTCTATAATAATAAATTCCTTATTAAGCTGGGCATTGGTGTTTCATGCCTGTAATGGTAGCTACTCTGTATGTTGAGCTCTGATGTTTCCGGTCTCACATTCTTCCTCTCTGCTTTGACAGTATAATATCATCATTATTTATGATCGCCTACTTTAGAAATCTTTTTTTTTTTTGGTCCTGGGGCTTGAACTCTGTGCTTAGGCACTGTCCTTGTGCTCTTCAGCTCAAGGTGAGCACTCTACCGCTTGAGCCACAGCACCACGTCCGGTTTTCTAGTGGTTTATTGGAGATCAAGAGTCTCACAGACTTTCCTGCCAGGGCTGGTTTGAACAGCGATTCTCAGATCTCAGTCTCCTGAGTAGCTAGGATTACAGGCATGAGCCACCGGTTCCTGGCTCACTGTAATAATCTTGAACACACATTTTACTCTGTGTTTTACAATGCGTAATAATATTCTCACATTGATAGCCTGTGAAGCTGCTGTGGGTTTGGTATTACTCTTGTAGTGTAAAATAACTATACTCATTACCTGCAAAGCCTTAGTCTCTGACAATGCTGAAAATTATTCCCCCCAGAACCATATTCATCTCTATACCTTGATATTCCTAAAGTCACAGTAATGATCTGAATTAATTCAACCATTCATCACCTACTTATTAGCATGGAATGTCTGTTCATATGTACTCGCTATCATGAAAATTACTTTCACTACTTTTCATTTTTCTCTTTACCCCATTCTAACCCTATCACCCTGACTTTTCCTACATTAGTTCACCTCACCTATCCAAGCAGCCATTAACATACAGAAAACAGGTAAATACTAATTGTTTTTCAAGTCCTATCATTACAATACATGCATGGAACTTATTTCATTTTAGGTTTTATGTGAAGCAAGCCTAATTGTGACTCTCCTAATCATTATCTGAGAAGGGAGTCTGACAGAACAACCTAGCATGTGCACGCTCCCAGAGCACCCTCTAGCGGGAAGCGGCGCTCACTACACCCTGGGCCCCATGATACCCACGCGCTGAGCGCGCCCTCTGGAGGGAAGCAGCGCTCACTGCACCCAAGCTCTGAGCACCGCAGTAGTTTCAGCTCCAGCCCGTGGAATGGCCTGGCCCTGGAGACCTGGGCTGCTCTCAGGACAGTCCTTCTCCACTAAGAGTGATCCTTATCATCCCTTAATAAAAGGGCAAAGGAGAGGAGGAGGGTGCAGCGGAAGGAGGTGGCCAGGAGGGACGTAGAAGCTGCGGGCACCGCGGTCCGGTGCGGGTGCGGTGGCCCAGCCCCTGCCTCCGATTTCATCTACGCAGCTTTTCCCATGACGGTTGAGATACCGAGTCGGGTATTTCTTGAAAGATTGTCCCCGAGCCGCTCTGCCTCTCCCTGCCTTTCCCTCAACGAAGGCGGCTTGACAATGTGTGGGTGTCCAGCACACTTGGGGGCCGTTCCATCTCCTGATGCTGTTCGCTGTCCCGCTTTGCTGCTAGGTGCTGCGGTCCGAACCCTGGTTCCCATGACCCACGAACGCCCCCGGAGCCGGTCCACACAGAGCCCCGGAAGGACCCAGTTCTCTGCCCGGCGGCTCCCCCAGCGGGTCCTATCGACCACACCCTGCACCGGCCACTGACAACCCTGACTAGGGGACCGATTCCGGACCCTGACCTCCGGCAATGCGGGGGGGGGGGGGGGCGCGCGGAAGGAGGCAGGGCTGCGCATGTGCAGTGGGGCTTACGGGGCAGTGGAGGATCCGCCACCTCCCACCAGATGTTTCCATAAGGCATGGCGTGCTGGACTCACCGGATCCAGCTCCTGGGATGGTGCCACCAAGGCCTTGGCCAGAGTTGTGCCTGCTGCTCAGCGCTTCTGATTCTCTACCACAAGTTTAGACCAGGATCCGTGCCCAGACATGAGCCAGCCACGTTCACGACCCCGCTACCCGGAGCCAGAGCCCCGAAGCCACCCTTCCCCGCGAGCACCAGGCCGGGCTCCGCCCCCCGTGCCGCCAGTGTGCAAGCGAGAGCACGATGGCGTGAGGCTTTATTCAGTACAGGTTCATGCAGCCTGCGTGAGCCGAGGCTTTTCAGCGAAACGGCTTCTCCTTGGGTCAGTAGATGTGGCTTGGTCGCACAGATTGGCTCACCAGGAATGCAAACCCAGATGTGAGGGAATGCAGGGCCCAATCACCATGGAGACCAGAACCTGCAGGCATTACCATTGAATGGAATCCCTGGGTTTCAGGAACTAGTGTTGAAGGAAATACACAAAAGCCCCACCGGGGCCTCAGTTTATGTATAGCCAGCTTGTTAGTCATGCAGCATTTATACCACCTACTGAAGTTTGGAAAAATTGTAAGGTAATTTTTAATGTGATTCTGTGTTTCTGAGAAAATCTAAGCTTTTGTGGTGGTGGTGGTGGTGGTGCAATATAACTTCCTGGTAGATTTAAGTTTGGGATATATAGGAAATAAAAATTAGGTTGCCTAGTGCCCGGTCAGATAGTACATGTCATTCTTACGCTGACAAATAGATTCGTTTGTGGACAGGAACATGAAAGGGTACATGTTAAAATATGTATTTTTCATTAATCTGCATGGATTATGTAGAACATCAAAGCTGTTTTAAAAGAGAGAGTCGTGGATGTATTTGTGCTGTGCTTTCATTTCTTTGTAAATGAAGTAACGATTGATAATACACTTGTTGACCTTTTCACGCCTTCATATATATGTACACATATATAGAAATAGATGTCTGGTTTTTTGGTTTTCCAGTGTTTGGAAAGGAACTGATGGCAAAATTAATATTAAGTATACTTTGCCAGATAACCATGCAGACAGCAAGGTACAGAGAACAAAGAAAGGTTTATTTGTGGGGAAAGAGTGCCTGCAAGACTCCTTCTCCCAAGGGAGGAATGAGAAGAAGCACCGGTTATTTTTTGGGGTGACCTATATAACCTAGGAGGTGTAGGAGGTGCTAGAAGGTGCTAGGAGGTGGAGACCCTGGTGTCCACGTGTGGGCCAGGGGCTTCATCATGTCAGACTAGGATTTATGCCTCCTATCCACCTAGTAGATAAGGGTCCTGCAACTGCCCAAATCTGAAGGTCACCCTAAGGGTTTCTTGTTGCCTTATATGGTGGTATTGGTCCCAGAGAAGTGCCAACCCAAGGTAAAGGGGGTTGGAAGTTGATTATGTACTGCCTTTACTATGTGGGCCTAGTGTTGCTTAGGAAGGGAGTATGTTAAGCTATGGAGAAGGGAGGGAATGGACTAAAGCTATGGGAAGGGACTCATTTTGCTAACAGAAACTTAGATTATCTACTGATGAGCTATACCTCCACCTTAAAAACAATTATAATTGTAGACATCCCATACTTCAAGGTCAACTTAAAGCATGAGTGGCAAAGCCAAACACAAACATGTCAATTAAATAAAAACAGATTTTGGTTTGCTTTGTCATAAGTCATGAACTACTAAGTATTGTATCACTATATTTAGAAATTCTTTACTATCTTATTGGCACTTTAAATTTATCTAAGTAGTCATTGATTTTGAAAATCACAGCATGCTTAGTAGGGGTCAATTAATGGTCCTGTTGAGGAGGTCATGTTGAGGAAAGACCCACAGCCTTTTCAGTGTGCTCTTGCAGTTGGTCCTTGAGAGGGAGAAAAGGATTGTAGCTAGAGCCAGGAGAAGGCATGTAAGGCCCTTTCACAGTGAAAAGGAATGATACAAAAGCAAGGTGGGATTCGGATTTCTCTACCTGTCTGTCTTCTTGTGACCTGATGACAGAGTCTGGACTACCATGGATCCTTTGGCCTGTGTTTTATTGCAAAGGCAATGAGTGAAGAAAAGTTATGTGATTTGAAGTTAAGAGGGATTTGGGGTCAGCCTTACTCAGCCTTATGTACTATTGTTGATCAGGTGTGATGTAATGGCGGGCTGACTTTCTCTTTTTTTCGGGGGGGGGGGGAGGCTGGTTGTGGGGACTGAACTCTGGGCCAAGTGCTGTCCCTCAGCTCTTCAGCTCAAGGCTAGCACTCTACCACTTGAGCCACAGCGCCACTTCCGTCTTTTTTCATTTTGCTTATGTGGTGCTGAGGAATGGAACCCAGGGCCTCAGGCATGCAAGGCAAGCGCTCTACCACTGAGCCATCCTCCCAGCCCTTATTTGTTCTATTTATTTCTCTCCTTCCTCATCAATCCCCAAACCATATTTGTGGCAGTATTTGTTGTATATATTTTGATATCCTATTATTAGGTGTATACAGTTTGTGAGTATGTTTAACATGTCATTAGTATGTCTTTATCTCAAACCTAGGCATCATGCATGCATTACTAATGCTGTGTATTCAACGATGGCATATCTTCAACTTATAGTGTAATTCTTTCTCTGTTGGAAATGTACTGTATTTTCTAGTAATCCCTTTCCAGAACATGTTAAATGTTTATGCAAGAAGAGATAAGGTTAGAGAGATTTTCCTTACCCTTACCTTTCTCTCCATCTGTATTCTCAAGAGATAAAATTTCACGAAATCATATGACAATAAATTAATTTGAAATCATATGTCATCACTATGTGAAGATCATTGCTATTATTTAGGCATATTAAATGTCAGTTATCAGCTAAATGAAGTGGCTTTTCATACCTCAATCTATAACCCATATTGCCCCCTCTTTCCCTTTATTTCCTCCATTTCCTATTCTCTGTGAAGTGTGAGGGGAGGTTGGCTAACTGGGAGAGGGAATTGCTTATTTTCCTGGCTCTGCTACCTAGCTTGGTACCAATACCACTGCTTTGAATAATCTGTGGAGAGTGTCAGGCAGCCCAGAAGACAAATCAAATCTTGGAGTGAGTTCTGTGGTTCCACCTCTGTGGAACTCTGTTGCATTCCTACAGTGCCCTGCCTTTTACCCCACCTTTGGACCGACAAGAATTCTCTGGCTTATTTCCTGTCAGACAACTGGAATTCCTAACCTGGGTAGTTGCAGAAAATGGACAGTAGGTGGCGAGCGCTCACCATAACATTGCCTAGAGAGGGAGAAGAACGTTGGTGATGGCTGGACTCTGGCATATCAGTGATTATCCTGGTACCATACCTTGGTTGCACCGTGTTCTGCCTGACTGAGGCACGCATGACAGTACTGATATCTGCCAGTTTTCACTCTTGCATGATATAATACTAATTCACCCTGAGGAAATCTGTAGTAGAGCTGCTACCTCAGTCATTTATATACTGTAGCTTCTCAGTTCCAAATGTACATTTTTGCTGTAAACATAATTAGTCTCTGAGCTGGGTGCTTATGGCTTAAGCCTATAATCCTAGGTACAGTGATGGCTTAGAGACATCGGAGTATCAAGATTCAAAGCCACCATTGGCGGGAGACACCCATAAATGGTGCTGTGGCTCAAAACTGGTAGAAAACTAGTCGTATATAAATAAAACATTCTGTGATAGTGCCCCAAACGCTTAGGTGTAGCCACACAGTAAAGAAAGAGATAAAGACAGATTGTCCCTTGGAGGAATTAACAATGTGTCCTTTGTGAGGGTTAGCATCTGTTTGTAATTTTTACAGAATCATAAGTTAAAAGATTTACAAGCCGGGAGCTGGTGGCTCACGCCTGTAATCCTAGCTACTCAGGAGGCTGAGATCTGAGAATCGCAGTTCAAAGCCAGCCTGAGCAGGAGAGACCATGAGACTCCTATCTGCAATAAACCACCAGAAAACCGGAAGTGGCGCTGTAGCTCAGGTGGTAGAGCGCTCGCCTTGAGCTGAAGAGCTGAGGGACAGCGCCCAGGCCCAGAGTTCAAGCCCCACGACCGACAAAAAAGAAAAAAAAATTACAATACAATAGTTTAGCTGGAGTTAAAATGGAGTATTGGCCTTCACCATTCAAAATAGAATTAACCAATCACATTCAAAACTCAAAGCAATATTTTGTCATTTTCTCTCCTGTTTAGTCACAGATTGCATTTTCGTTTCTATTTATAATTCCTTGACCCAAAACTCTTGTCTTTCTCATACAATACCTTAGAATCTTATAATTCAAACTTTGGTCTCATGGTGCCTGCAATGATTATTTTTAATCTCAATTCCTACACTGACCCACCCCCACCCTTCCTTGATTCATTCATTTCATGAGAGGAAACTGGAATTCACAACCATGGTATTTTCAGAAAGTGGACACTAGATGGAGTTTGCTCACCGTCGTTCTCTTGTTCTGGGCGAGGGCAGGGAAAGGAAGGAATACCCATCACACTTGGTGGGTAGTGAGAGCTTCTTGATTTTACTGGCACCATACAGTGCCACCTCATGTGATTCTGCCCGCCTTGTGGTCCTGCATTACACAGTACTAATCAGCCCTGAGGAAACCTTCAACAGACCTGAAACTGCAGTTGTTATAGATACATAGCACAGCTTTCCAGTTCCAAATCAAAGACAATTTCCCCTGTACAAAATGAGCCCCATTAGCCTTATGCAGCTGGCGCATCTCTGTAACCCACAGCTACTTAGAAGGCTGAGAGAAATGTAAAGGTCGTTTCCAAGCTGGCCTAACAGGGTAGTATTTAAGTCTACTGTGAGATTAAGGATTTCCCAGGAAACCACATGTGGAGCTGTTGCCCAAAAATGTATACTAGTAGCTGCCTTGGGGAAAAAATAAAATAGTGAAAATGTAAATATCAACACCCAGGCACTGAGCTCAATCCTCACATCCAAAAAAAAAAAAGGTAAGGAAGAAAAGAAGAAATAAAGAATTCATTTCAATTTTTTGTTTTGTATGAATCATTTCCATGTGATATTTCTTGTATTTTTCAAGTCTATTAATATATTATGTATAGAACAGTACCGTAAGATTGCTTTCTTGCAGTGTTCTTATCTTACCCACTCATTAACTTAGGCCTTGGCCTTTGCAAAAGGTAGTTCTCTGAGAGGCTTCCTGCCTAGATTTCCTGATAACAGTCCTTGGAATTCCAGTTTCTTCTAAAAGGTCCTAAGCAACACTGTAACTCGTTGCCATGACTACATTTACAAGACAAAAGTTACCTCAGTTACCTGTGGAACTCTGCCTCACTACTAGCAACACCCACCCTCTATCTTCCCTTCTGGGTGTGGGCGGGGCAAGCTGACTAAATGGCTCCTGTGTTTCCTGGGAGGCTATTTTTTTTTTGTGGGCGGGGAGGGTCCGGTCAGGGGACCTGAACTCTGGTCCTGGATGCTGTCCCTCAGCTCTTCAACTCAAGGCAAGCACTGTACCACTTGAGCCACAGCGCCACTCCCAGCTTTTTTCTTTTTGCTTATGTGGTGCTGCGGATTCCAACCGAGGGCCTCAGGTATGCAAGGCAAGAGCTCTACCAGTGAGCCGCCTTCCCAGCCCATGGGAAGCTATTTTTTTTTAAAGTGGCTCCCCAGTTATCTGTTATTATGGCATTGAGAGGCTGGGTTGTGAAAAGACGCGCAAGACTACAATTAGTACGTAAAGTCTAGCGCCAGTGGAAGCTTACATGTATGCTTTCTAGAGTGGCTGGAGCACCAGTACTGAAAAGAAGATTACAACCTGTCTGGAGAACTAGGACAATGATTACATGATTGGTGAGTAAATTTCCTTCCGATTCCATTTTCACCATGGTTTTTCACTCTAAGAATCCAATCTGTGGCCTTCTTAATTCTTTTTTTTTCCACCCCACCTCACACCCAATAGCAAGGTAAAATTCCCCTCTATTCTCTTTTCTCTGTCTTCTCTAGAATCACTTGCAATATAAGCCAATTGAGACGTATCCAACCGCGGATCTGGCTTTGAAGTGGCTATTGACTAGTGTGGTCCTAGACCATCGTGTCCAGAAGGATACATCGATGTGTTTTGAAAGATCCTAAACCAAATGTACTTGTGATCATGACCCAAAGCGTGAGGACAGGTACATTTCTGTCCTCCTAATTCCAGCTTTGGTCCTCACACGTCCGGTTGTTATAATACGTTCACAGTCGTGCCACTTACGGATATTACGTCTTGTGTCTTCTCTGCAATATCTTAAATGCTCAGAGAAGTTACACCTTCTGACAAAAGGACAGTATGTGTGTCACACACACGGGGACACACACACACTCTGTTTGCCCGGAGTGCTGTGTAGCTTACCATGTCCAGTTATAGTTTAGGTCTAGCGTCCACGTAGGAGAGAAAACAGGTGCCGTTGGTTGGTCGGTCTGTCTGTCTCTCCGCCGGTCTGTCTTCCCCTGGCATCACCTGTTCTAGGTTCTTCTCCGCCGCCGCCGGCACCCCCCCCCCCTCTGCGCCCCCCCCCCCCCCCGCTCCTAGTCCATCAGTCCATCCATCTACTTCCCTGTAACTGACATAATCTTCTTCTTCTTCTTTGGGGAATGGATGAATAAACTTTTACCTTGTGGATATTGTACACACACCCTAAGGTGTGTGTGTGTGTGTGTGTGTGTGTGTGTGTGTGTGTGTGTGTGTGTGTGTGTGTGTGTGTGTGTGTGTGTTGACGGAATAGAGTGTTTACCATGCCTGACCCCCTGGCTCTGCCTCTCTACCCGTCTGCGATGCGATGTGTGTGCTGGGGCGCTTCTGCCCGCATATGTTCCCAGTGCGAACTCCAAAGAGAAGTACGCCCGCCGGGCCTGTGGGTTCTAACCATGCTTCACCCCCCCCCCCGGGAGATAGGATCGCCCCTCTGACCCCCCCACTCTGTTTGGGCCGGGGCCCCTCGTCTGTCTCTCCCTGTCTTTCCTCCTAGGGTTCCCTACCTGCCCTCCCCCCAGCCCCGCACACACACACACACACACACACACACACACACACACACACAGAGTCACAGACACACACACACAGAGTCACAGACACACACACCCACACCCACTGTGCACCGCCACACTCGGGTCCAGGTCCTCCACCACAGGCATGTGAGTGAAGATGCCTCTACCCTCCAACACCTGTGTGTCGGGTTCAGATTCATCGCCTCATGCCCCGAATCCTGCTCCAGAGAGAGTGGCAGAGCCTATTAGAAAAGGCTAGCTGTTTTTTTGTTTTTGTTTTTGTTTTTGTTTTTTTTATTTTAAGGTAGTCCCATTTGTCGAGTCTCTCTCCAATTTGTTGTGACCCTGGGACTCTGTTCAGGAAGTTCCTTCCTGTGCCTATTAGTTCAAGTGTCTCTCCTACTCTGTCCTGCAGTAGTTTCAGAGATTCAGGTTTAATGTTAAGGTCTTTAATCCATTTTGAGTTGATGTTGGTGCATGGTGATAGGCTGGGGTCCACTTTTAGTTTTCTGCATGTGGCTGCCCAGTTTTCCCAGTACCAGCGGTTGAAGAGGCTGTGTTTCTTCCATTGTATGTCTTTGGCTCCTTTGTCGAATATCAGCTGGCTGTAGGCCTGTGGATTTATTTCTGGATCTTCTATTCTGTTCCATTGGTCTTCGGGTCTGTTTTTGTGCCAGTACCATGCTGTCTTTGTTATTATAGCTCTGTAGTAGAGTTTGAAGTTCGGCATGGATAGCCCTCCCATATTGTCTTTATCCCCTAGAATTGTTTTGGCTATTCTAGGTCTTTTGTTGTTCCATATGAATTTTTGGACTGTTTTCTGTATTTCAGTGATGTACGTCATTGGGATTTTAATAGGAATTGCGTTGAATTTGTATATTAGTTTTGGAAGTATTACCATCTTTACTATATTAAGTCGGCCTATCCAGGAGCATGGGAGGTCTTTCCATTTCCTAGTGTCTTCTGCAATTTCTTTCTTTAACTTTTTATAGTTCTCATTAAATAGTTCTTTTACATCTTTGGTTAGGTTAATTCCTAAATATTTTATTTTTCGGGAGGTTATTGTGAATGGGGTTGCTCCCTTTATTTCCCTCTCTTCCTGTACATTATCAGTGTATAGGAAGGCAACTGATTTTTGTGGGTTTATTTTGTATCCTGCTATTTTGACGAAGAGAGTTATGATTTCTAAGAGATTCGGGATGGACTTTTAGGGATCGTGGAGGGAGGTATAGTATCATGTCGTCTGCAAAAAGGGATAGTTTAACTTTTTCTTTCCCTATGCGGATCCCTTTAATGTCTTTTTTCTTGCCTTATTGCCCTGGCTAAGGGTTCTAGGACTATATTGAAGAGGAGTGGAGACAGTGGGCATCCTTGCCTTGTTCCTGATTTTAGGAGAATTGGTTGTAGCTTTTCCCCATTAAGTATAATATTGGCTATTGGTCTGTCATAAATGGCTTTTATTGTTTTTAGAAATGTTCCTTCTATTCCTATTTTCTCCAGAGCTTTTAGCATGAATGAATGTTGAATTTTGTCAAAGGCCTTTTCTGCCCAGCCAGCGGCTCTCGTTTGGCTTTCCTGTCATTTAGTGATGGGTGAGTGGACTCACGCTTCCCATGGCGCTGTCACCGTGGGTTTCCAGACCTGTGTGCGTGACGTGTACCTACCCTCTCTGTGTTAGAAGAAACCTCTCTCTGGCCTTCCCCCTGCCCTTTCCCTGCCTGTGAAGGGGGGGGGGGCGGGTGGGGGCGGGGGGAGGGAGCGTGTTGTGGGGCGGGCGGGCGGCGGACTTTCACAAGTGAGCGGGGTGCCTCCCGAGGGCTCGTCTCTTGCTGGAGCCGACCCATCTTTGGGAGTTTTTTGTTGTTGTTGTTGTTGTTGTTGTTGTTGTTGTTTCTTTCTGGTTTCCATCTGGGGGAAAAAGAAAACAAAACGTACAAACACCCCCCCCCCAAAAAAAAAAAAAAAAAAAGACGGGCGGGCAGACGGTGGGACGAGCGCTCACTTGCCCTTTTCTGGCCATGTTGGGTGGGGGTGGGGGTCTTGCCACGGGCGGCGGAGGTCGTGCGGGTGGCCGGTTCGTTTTCTCTCGTGGTGCAGGCCTGCCGTCTTTGCCGCCCCTTCCTGCTTGGGACCGATCCCGACTTCCCGGTTCTCGGGTTCGGGCCGCTCCGTTCGGGCGACTCCCGTCCTGGTTCCTGGTTTCACTTTGGTCGCTGGCGGCGGCGGCGGCGGCGGCTCGATCTCGGTCTAGGTCTCTGGTGGCTCTGGTGTCGTTCGTGAGGTCGCAGAGAGGACCCGGCTGCAGGTCCTGACCTAGGTTGTGCCTCTCGGTGCGTGGCGGTGGGGAGTGAGGCGATTCGTTTCCGTGTTCTGTGTCTCCGGAGCTCAGAGCCGGCCGGCGCGCGCCGATCCGGGGTACGGCGGCTCGGTGGAGTCGGTCGTTGGAAGGCGGTTGTCGTGCTCCCCCTGGCGTCCGCCTTGATATGACAGTCCCCTCGTTCTCAGCCGAGCGAGCGAGTGAAGGAGGAGGTCTGGCGGCAGCGAGCCGGGCGGAGGCCCGGCCTCTACCGGGTGCCGGGCGCGACTGTCGCCGTGGTGTCGCTGTGGCGCCGGGGCGGCTGTTCTGTCGGACTTTGCGCCCGCAGGCGAGCGCGGGGTGGGGCCGTGAGTCGCCGCTCTCTCTTCCGTGCCCGGTCTGTGCCGGGGGTGGCGGCTTGGTCGGGTCGACCAGTAGTTCTGTCTGGGCCCGACGCCTTGTCCTCCTCCCCTCCCGTAGTTCTGTCTGGGCCCGACGCCTTGTCCTCCTCCCCTCCCTGGACTCTGGTCTTTGAGGGCGAAAGAAGGAGAGTACGAGGGACGTCTCGGGAGTCGGGGGAAAGGGTCCCCGGGTGAGCCGCTAGGTGGTGGGGCCGGTCCCGGCCCGGACTCGGACCACCCCCCCTCCCCGGAGTCACCTCCGAGTGAGCGGTTGGCGCGTGCCGGGCGCGAGGGCCTGGGTCGCCGGCCCCGTGTGGTCTCCCTCCACGGCCCCGGAGGCCGGAGGACAGACCTCTGCGGCGGGAGGAGCCGTGGGCACGGCCGAGGCGAGCCTCGGGGCCGGGACCTACACCCCCCCCCCTCCCCGACATAGGATGGTCGTCGGAGTCACCTCCGAGTGAGCGCTTGGCGCGTGCCGGGCGCGAGGGCCTGGGTCGCCGGCCCCGTGTGGCCTCCCTCCTCGGCCTCCTCCACGGGCCCCGGAGGCCAGAGGCCAGACCTCTGCGGCGGGAGGAGCCGTGGGCACGGCCGAGGCGAGCCTCGGGGCCGGGACCTACACCCCGCCCCTCCCCGACATAGGATGGTCGTCGGAGTCACCTCCGAGTGAGCGCTTGGCGCGTGCCGGGCGCGAGGGCCTGGGTCGCCGGCCCCGTGTGGCCTTCCTCCACGGCCTTCTCCACGGCCCCGGAGGCCGGAGGACAGACTTCTCCGGCGCGAGGAGCCGTGGGCACGGCCGAGGCGAGCCTCGGGGCCGGGACCTACCTACCTACCGTCTGCGGTGTGCGCGATGGCGGGGACTTGCCCGGTGGGCCCTGCGTAGGGGAAAAGTCGAGGCGGAGGGAGCACCTCGGGAGTCGGGGACCCGAGCCCGGGAGTCCCGCGTGTGTGCGTGCTGGCGGCAGGGCGCTCACCACCGACCCCGCGCGGTGTGGGTGTGGTGGCTGGGTGCCTCTCGGAGTGGGTGCCTCGCGTCTGCCGGGGGAAGGCTCCCCGTGCCGCTCGTGCCGTGAGCCCGTGCGCACCCGGGGTAGTGGGGCGGGTGCGTCCCCTGACCCCGCTCCCGCCCTCTCTCTTCGTCTGTCTTCGCCTTATGTGGTCGACCAGCTGTCCCTGAGAGTTCCGTGTCTGGCTCTGTTGGGGACGTGTTGGGGACAGGTGTCCCCGATGTGGTTTCCGAGAGGTCCCTGTCGCCAGCGAGTTGTCGCCCCTGCGTGACCAGCTGGTTTTGGCGTGGTGACGTGAGGATTTTGTACCTGCAGGAGGGTGCTGGCATGCTGTGTCCCGGTGGCTGTCAGCGGGTCTTTTGGGGCTCTCTCGGATGCTGTGTGCCGGGCCTTTCCCGTCTCTTCCCGGTCCGGGTCCCCCTGCCCTTCCCCCCGCACCCCGGGCTCCCGCTGCCCTGAGCAGGCCTTGCCCCTGTGGTGGCTCGTGGGTGTGGTGGTGGTGGTGGTGGTGGTGGTTGGTTGGTGGCTGAGTGAGTCCCGTCGTCCTTGATCTCTCCCCCGCTCCCGGTGCCGGATTCTGGCCCTTGCCTCGGCACGCCGAGGAGGAGAGTGGTTGGTTGCCTGGGGTGCATAGGTAGGCCCGCGCGGTGTGCTTCCCTCGCCGTGGCCGGCTTGAGGAGGAAAAGGCGGGGGGCGAGTCCTGCCTTGCCTTGCCTGTGCGTGTGCGGCATCCCCGTCCTGCCGTCGTGCTCGTCCGACCTCCGTGGCTTTTTTTTTTTTTTTCCCCCCTATCGCCCCTAGCTCCAACTCCCCCGACCTGCCGCTTCCCGATGGCGGGCCTGGTCGGCCGCTGACCTGCGCTACTCCCGAGCGCTGTCCGTGGTTCTTTTTCTTTTTCTTTTTTTCCTCTCTAGCTTCTTTTGGCTCTGTGCCCGGTGGAGGTGTCCTGGTAATCCCGAGCGCCAGGGACGCTGAAGCCCGTGGTACTTTTTTTATTTTTTTTATTTTTTTAAGTTTTTTTTTTTCTTTTTTTTCTTTTTTTTTTTTTTTTTTCCTTTTACCTCGCTCGTTACTCGCGAAAGGTTGTCTGTCCTGGCTACGCTTTTATCCCAGGCTGTTGGCCCTCTCGGGAGCCGAGCTTCCTGGGCCCCACCGCCTCCCGAGTGCCGTGTGGCTGTCTTCTCCGCCCCCTCGGTGTGATTGATGTGGTGACGTTGCGATCTCCTTCGGGCCCGGGCCTAAGCTGCGCCAGGCGAGGGACGGACATTCATGGCGAATGGGACCGCTCTTCTCGTTCTGCCCGTGGGCCCCTGCCCTCACCGTCCCACCGTGCCGGCGCCGGTGGTGTGCGGGGAGGCAGGGGTGCGGCAACCGGGTCCGGCTGCGCTCTCCCTGCCCTCGCCGTGAGGTCGGGGACTTGTACACGCTGGAGGAGGGGGGGCGCCCCTGATCTTGCTCCTCTCTTCCCGTGACTCGTTATCGGCACGGGGGTCGGCTCTCTCCGCGGAGAGGGAGGGTCGGTGCTCCGTGCTTGCCCGTGCTGTGTGGTGTGAAAAGCCGCGCCTCGCGCTCTGCCCTCTTGCGGTGCTCCCGGAACGCTCCCGGTCGGTTCTCTCAGGTGCCTGAGGCTGAGTGGTGGTGTCGTTCCCGATCCCGGCGTTGTCCGTTGCCTTGTGCCAGCCTGCTGCCCGTGGTGTGTCCCGGCCGTCCTTGGGTTTGTGGGGCTTGTGCGAGTGAGAAAAAAGTTATCGCAGAGATTGACGTCTCTGCTGGGGGGGGGGGTCGAGGCGGTTCCCCAGAGGAGGAGCGCTCTTCCCTTGTTGCGCCGGGCGGGTGGCTTCCCCGCATGAGCTGCCGGCCCTGGTCCTGGCTTGTCTTCCCTGCCGTGTCACCTGGCTCTTGTTGCACCGGGGGACCTGAGATGTTGCAGTGGGAGGCGAGCCGGGCCTGTGCGGGCTTCCCCGCCCGTGTGCGCGACTTTGCTCTGGCCCCGCACGGCAAGGCCGACCGACCAGGGTTGGTGTTGCTGCTGCCGCAGACCCCCCCCCGCCCCACCCCTCCCTGCCACCCGTGGTGGGAAGGATGGACGCCTTTGATGTGTGCTGGTCCCGGCGGGGTTCCCGTCGGGGTTGGGTGCGGGCCACCCTCAGAGTGAGGAGAGGTTCTCTAGCGATCCTCGTTCGGGAGGCGGCGTTCGCTGCCGGGTTGGCGGGGGCCCGCCCCCGATGGGCTCCCGCGGCCCTGCCGCTCCCTGTCCCGCTTTTGAGCGTTAGTGGCTGCCCGCGTTGGTAACTGCGTGCCCGCGCCTCCCCCCTCCGAGCTGGGGGAGGGTCCCGCGGGGCCTCTCCCGGGCCGTCGTCTGGTGTGGTGAGTGGAGGACGTTCCCGATCCGTCCCCGCCCCTGCCTCGCGCGCGGTGTGTCGAGTGGCGGAGCCTGGAGCCTGTGCTGGGTCGCGATGCGAGGGCGTGTGGTGTGTGGCTTCCCGGCCTCGTGCTTGGGGTGCCGTGGGGTTTTTGGGGGGTCCCGTCCCCCTACCCCTCCGGCCCCTGGCGACGCTGTTCCCGAGCGTCTGTGTGGGCCGCCGCCCGTTGGCGACGACGGCGCCGTGCCGGGCGCCGGGCCCCGCGGTGTTCCGGGGCCGCCGTGCCCGTGGTGGTGTGCCGCTCGGGGGGGTTCTGGCCCTCCGGAGCCGAGGATCCCGGTGTGTGTGGGCCCTTGCTCACGCGGCCGAAAAAGAGGCGGTCGATGATGGGTGCCGTGCCCGGCGGTGTGGATGGGTGCGGTGGGGCCCTGCTGGCGCGGGTGGCTCCGCGGGCGCTCGCGGGGTCTTTGAGGCGTGTGCGAGCTGCCTTTTCCCTCTCGGGCCTCTTTTGGGGGGGCCCGCCGCTGCCGCGGTGGGGGTTTCCGGTCCGCTGGTCGGCCGGCTCGGTGTCCCAGGCGTTGCGCGGGACCGCCCAGGAGTTGGGGGTGGTGAGATCCCGCGTTCGTTTCCCTGGCGTGCCGGCTGTGCCCGGAAAGGTCTCACCTCCCCGCTGGTTTGCGGCTGCGCCACCCGCCCGTGGGGGGGGGGTGGCCGCTCGCTCGCTCGCTCGCCTCTCACCCCGGTGACCCGACCCGATGACCCTCCCCGCTGCTCTTATTGGGCTTCCGGCATGCCCTCCTCACCCGCATCAGCCTTCCGCGATCCTCACCGGTTTGGCCTTGGTGGCCGGCCACCGGCGGACGGTCGAGTTGGGCGTGTGTGGTGTGTTCTCTTGGTGGGGGGGGACGGCGCTCGGCTCGTGAGGCTGCTCTCCCGGTGTGGGGGAGGCGCGTTGTCGCGGCGGCGGTGGCTTTTGAAGGGTCTTCCCGGATCGGTTTTGCTCACGACGCGAGGGCTCCTGCCAGCGGGACCGCCGGTACGCCACAGGGGCGGTGGCGGTGAGATTCCCGCGTGCGTCCCTCGCTCGGGAGTTGGCCGTCCGGGGGCCCGAAGCCGGCGTGACGTGTCTCCTCCCGCTGGGCGCCGCCTCGCGTGCCTGCGCGATGTCGTCCCGGGTTCCCGCGCCTCCCTCCTGCCCGCCGTGCCAGAGGCTTGCCCGCATCGTCTCCTCCGTCTCGAGCCGTGTGGCTTCGTCCCCCGCCCCGGTCCCGGATCCGGGGCGTTGTGCTCTCCCGGCGTGTCGCCGCCGCGTGCCCGGCGCGACCCCGGTTCCCGTGCCTGGCCCCGTCCGCTCTGTGCCGGCGGTGTCCGCGCGTGAGCGTGCTCGCGTGCGTTGGGTTTGGTGTCGCCCGCCTCCCGGGGTCCCTGCCGCCGCCTCCGGCCGCCGCCGTTGGCCGGTGACTTGTCGCCGACGGGTCGTCGCCGCAGACCCCCGACCCCTTGCCGGCACCGCCGGTCCGCGGTGGCGCGGGTCGTTGTGCGCTCGGCCCCCGCGTCCGTGCGAGCGAGTGAATTCGGGCCGGCTTCTGAGGGAGGCGGAGAAAAACCCCGTGGCCGTGTGGCGTGCGTTGCGTTGTGCGCGTCACCCCCGGCTTTCTGGCCGCTCGGGTGTGTGCCACGCGCGACCCGGCCGGCTGGCCGGCTGGACCGTGGACGTCGGCGCGCCGCCTCCGGGCGGGGAAGGGGCCTGGCTCTCCTCCCCG